>NC_043019.1:23134422-23189422 GCF_006345805.1 Octopus sinensis | reverse complement strand
ATAAAGCAAATAACAAGGATGTCCAGAGCTGGATGGACTGTTTTGAATTGGCTTGCTGCCTCAATTTAAGTACCTAATTCAACTGAATCTTAATTTTACATATATATGTATATATATATGCCATGATAGACCGTTAGCTCCTACACGTATTTTTATCTCTCCTTGTTTTTTTCTCTGTATCTTTCTGTTGAAGAGCATAGGCTCGAAACGTAAAAGACTTGTTCTATTTCTATTCCTGAGCGCCATACTAATACATTTGTTTGTTTGTACTCCACCTGCCTTCGTCTTTTGTAGCTGACCTATGGTGAATCACTAATCTAATCTTAAGTACTCTGTCACATACTCTGACTACCTCAATTACCTTATCAACCCTTTTCTCCACAAGAAGTATACCCACGCCCCCGACCCCATCAGTGTTCCCTGCCCAGAAAATCTTGTACCTGTGTTCTTTGCCTGTGAGGAATCTAGCGGAACCTCCTCTCCACCTTACTTCTTGGATGCTGCACAAATCTACACATCTCCGTTCAAGCATCCCAACAATCTCACCAGACCTACCTTTCAGTGTGCCAACTCTGATGGTGTGGGAGGTGTGGGCCTCTGAGACCATGGGATGAGGGACAGCAGTGTCATGTACCTGAAAAGAAAGCTTGCATTTGGCAGAATTCATAAAGAAACACTAGACTACAGCCTACATACGCTACACCGTTTTTTGCGCTATATGATCAAATAAACCCTACGTAGGGGTGTGGGTGGCATTTGGCCCTTAGAAGTGTTTGCGGGAGGTACACAAGGAAGACATAGATTAGTAACTTCCGGTTAAGGTGGAGGGGTGGGTGTACCGCGAAACAGCAAGTTTAGACTAGAGCATCGTCTTCTGCACTTGTAAACTATGATTAAACACACACACACACACACACATATATATATATATTATATTAAATTAGAGATAAAACCACTATTAGGCAAATCATACAATGAAAGACTTAAGCCAATACATAAGATTAATTAATTTATATTATTTTATATATATCAAAATTATTAAAAAAAGGTAATTAGTATAACACTACGATCATTTCATGGCTGTCCAATTCTTAAAATTTCGAGTTACAGTCATTCTTCAGGTGATTTAAATATCTAAAATATAATCAGAAATATTTAAACAATATTTTTAAGATATAAATAATATATATAATATAATAATTTTACTTATAATAAACTCTATTATCAAACTAGAGACATAGAACTTAACAATTATGATTATATCCAAATCGACTATAATGTTAAATATATTTTATTTTTGTGTATTTTTTTATTTTCTATGTCAGTGTCTGAGGCTAATCCTAATTATTTTGATGTGTCCCTTGATGACTTTGATTTGATGCTAGAGAGATTTTGGTTGTCTAAAGAAGGAACACCTTACCGCATATATATAGACCATCAGGTGCATTACAGTTGCTTGCTCGAAGTCCCGAAACACATTTTGTGTTCAGAGAATTTCTGTCAATCTCCGTTCTTTAAGTCTGATGAAGAAATAAGTGGCTGCAAAGTCAGAATGAAGGCAGAAACATTTGTACCCAATTGCAACTGCACTTCCTCTATTACATTGGATTGTCTCTGCGAAACACCAAGCTGCCTTGACGAAGACCCCCAAAATACAAGAATGTTATTCACCATGACTTGCACCATAGATCGAAGACGCTGCCGGATAAACACCACAAACATTCCCTTCAGCAATATGAACTGTTTCAATAAAGTAATATACTACCCGGTAAGTAACTACATTAAAAAAAGTACCCTTTTATTTCTAAATTTATATTTTTATCTCTTTTGTGTGTGTATCATCATCATCATCATCATCATTGCTTTAACATCTGCTATTCTGTGCTTGCATATATATATATATATATATATATATATATCAATGTGTGTGTGTGTGTGTGTGTATATATGTGTGTGTGTATGTATATGTGTGTGTGTATGTATATGTGTGTGTGTATGTATATGTGTGTATGTGTATGTGTGTATGTATGTGTGTGTATGTATATGTGTGTGTGTGTATGTATGTGTGTGTATGTATGTGTGTGTATATGTGTGTGTGTATGTATATATGTGTGTGTGTGTGTGTATGTATATATGTGTGTGTGTGTGTATGTATATGTGTGTGTATGTATATATACATATGTGTGTATGTATATATATATATGTGTGTGCCTGCCTCACCCCCTCTCTCTGCTTCACCCCACTCTCTATGCCTCACCACCCTAACTCTGCCCCACCTCTCTCTCTCTCTCTTTGTATTTACCATTTGATTCACCCTATATAAAGTAGCACTCGCACTCGGATTCCCCTATTCGATTTTCAATACCTCCACTGAAAGAATACAAATTTCAGAAAATACTCAGATAAGAAATTTTGTCTTTTCAACCCCATTCATCTACTCTTCTATATCATAAATTATTCACAGTCTGATTGAGGCATCATCATCAAACCCAAGTTCAGTGTCTATGAATTGTCCATCTTAAGCTGCCTCTTCATACTCTTCTGAGACATGAAATACATATTATCTCACAAAGCTTTGGAAAGATTCCATCAAGCTTGCCAAGACTTATCTTTGTAAAAGATAAGCTGAGGGCTGAGGGAAATTTGAGCTTGTTGGTTGAGCAAGAATTGGCTGTTATTTCTAGATCATCATCATCATCGTTTAGCGTCCGTTTTCCATGCTAGCATGGGTTGGACGGTTCTACTGGGGTCTGTGAAGCCAGAAGGCTTCATCAGGCCCAGTCAAATCTGACAGTGTTTCTACGGCTGGATGCCCTTCCTAACGCCAACCACTCCGAGAGTGTAGTGGGTGCTTTTTACATGCCACCCGCACAGGTGCCAGACAGAGCTGGCAAACGACCACGAACGGATGGTGCTTTTACATGCCACCAACACGGGGGCCAGACAGAGCTGGCAACGACCACGAACGGATGGTGCTTTTACATGCCACCAACACGGGGGCCAGACAGAGCTGGCAACGGCCACGAAACGGATGGTGCTTTTTACGTGTCACCGGCACGAAATACATATTATCTCACAAAGCATTGGAAAGATTCCATCAAGCTTGCCAAGACTTATCTTTGTAAAAGATAAGCTGAGGCTGAGGGAAATTTGAGCTTGTTGGTTGAGCAAGAATTGGCTGTTATTTCTAGATCATCATCATCATCATCATCATCGTTTAACGTCCGTTTTCCATGCTAGCATGGGTTGGACGGTTCTACTGGGGTCTGTGAAGCCAGAAGGCTTCATCAGGCCCAGTCAAATCTGACAGTGTTTCTACGGCTGGATGCCCTTCCTAACGCCAACCACTCCGAGAGTGTAGTGGGTGCTTTTTACGTGCCACCCGCACAGGTGCCAGACAGAGCTGGCAAACGACCACGAACGGATGGTGCTTTTTATGTGCCACCGGCACGAGGACCAGGCAAGGCTGGCAACGGACACGAACGGATGGTGCTTTTACATGCCACCAACACGGGGGCCAGACAGAGCTGGCAAACGGCCACGAAACGGATGGTGCTTTTACGTGTCACCGGCACGAAATACATATTATCTCACAAAGCTTTGGAAAGATTCCATCAAGCTTGCCAAGACTTATCTTTGTAAAAGATAAGCTGAGGGCTGAGGGAAATTTGAGCTTGTTGGTTGAGCAAGAATTGGCTGTTATTTCTAGATGTTTATATGAAAACCTGTTGGCTCTTTTCATAGGTTTTATTGCTATGTCAATTTTTTAAATGTTTGTTTGTAGGTGACTAAACTGTCCATGAGAATAAAAGAGATGAGTAAAAATTCACAAAGAATGGACATTATGAAAGAGTTGGAGGGTCGAGTTGCAAAATACTTCAATCAGACAAATTGCTTAGTTTTTTCTAAACACTATCTTGAGTGGCGAATTAATTCGGTAAGTGGATTTTTGATAACCCAAATGAAAAAAACTTCCCTTCAAATTTCACCTCACCACTGTGTTTTTAAAACATAAATATAGGTATGAGCATGACTGTATGATGAAAATGTTTGTATTGCAAGCATGTGGTTTTAGGTTCAATCCTACTGCACAGCACTTGGAGAAGTGTTATCTACTAGAGTTTCATGTTTTAATGCAAATAAATATAGGAACGGATATGATTGTATAGTTATGAGGTTTTGCTTTCCAACCATGTGGTTTTGGGTTTAATCCCACTGCATTGCACCATGGTTAAGTGCCTTGTATTATAGCTCCAAGCTGACCAGCCTTGTGAAAGGATTTGGTAGGTGGAAACTGAAAGAAGCCCATTGTATGTGTTTGTCTACATTTGTGCTTTTCTGAAAAATCTCTAAGCTACAAGCAATAACATCATCATTTTTCCCCATCAGCAAATCCACCCTTGAAACAGCAGAGCCAGCAAGGGTGGATTTGCTGATGGGGAAAAAATGACGATGTTATTGCTTGCTGGCTCTGCCGTTTCAAGGGTGTGTGGAATAAGAGATCCCTTATTTGAAAAATGGGTAAATGTTAATGACAGGATGGGCATCCAGGTTTTTAAAAAGATGCCTTGATGATACATTAATCTAACTCATGGAAAAAAAAAAATAGACATAAAAACAAACAAATTTTTCCTGAACAACGTATTGTATCTTCTCCTGCAGTTCTTGTTGTCCATTTATTCAAGTCTGGTTTCATTTTTTGAGGTTCTTTCTAGGTACTGGAATGGGAAATCAAAAGGAACTTGTCTTTGGCATTTCTATCAGTGTTTGTCATCACGTTCATGATGATAATGAACTGGAAGACATCATTATTGGTGGTCACTGGTGTTATTTTCACTTTGGTAAGTTGCATCCAGTTTAGCAGATAATCACACACAACTATATAGATAGATACATACACACACTTAAATATGTAATATGTGTAATGTTATTTCTCTTCTATTTCAGGTGGACATTAGTGGATCACTGAACTTATGGGGTCTCTACATTGACACAACATCCTGTGTCATTGTAACCATTTCTGTTGGTCTGGTGGTTGACTATTCTGTCCATATTGGTTTTACTTACATGACAATGAAGGGAAAAAATAATGGTTAGTCATCTTCATTTTTAGTGCCTCTTTTTCAATCCCGATAACCACACCACCCAACTAATTATTATCATTAGTAGTAGTATAACAACAAAGGTGGCAAGCTGGCAGAATCATTAGCATGCTGGGCAAAATGCTTAATGGTATTTTGTCCATCTTAAACGGCAGTGAACTGGCAGAGTCGTTAGCACGCTGGGCGAAATGCTTAGCGGTATTTAGTCTGCGTTACGTTGTGAGTTCAAATTCCGCCGAGGTCGACTTTGCCTTTCATCCTTTCGGGGTCAATAAATTAAGTACCAGTTATGCACTGGGGTCGATGTAATCGACTTAATACCTATGTCTGTCCTTGTTTGTCTCCTCTGTGTTTAGCCCCTTGTGGGTAATAAAGAAATAGAAATAGGTATTTTGTCCATCTTCATGATCGGCGGCAGTGCAAGGCTAGCAGTTTCAGGAGAGGGGTTAAGTCGATTACATGGATTTCAGTGCTCACTGGTCCTTATTTCATCAACCCCGAAAGGGCGAAAGGCAAAGTCGGCTTTGGTAGAATTTGAACTCAGAATGTAAAGACAAATAAAATGCTACTAAGCATTTTGCCCATCGTGCTAATATTCTGCTAGCTCACCACCAGCATAATAATAATAATGATAATGTTAATTGTTTCAAATTTTGGCACAAGGCCATCAATTTGGGGAAAGGAGTTTAAGTCGATTAAATTGACTCCAGTGCTGAACTGGTCCTTATTTTAAAGGATGAAAGGCAAAATCAACCTCGGTGGAATTTGAACTCAATGTAAAGATGGATGAGATTCTGCAAAGCATTTTGCTCAGCATGCTAACAATTCTGCCACCTTGCCATCATCATCATCATCATAATAATAATAATCATAATAATGATTTCAAATTTGGCACAAAACCAGAAATTTCAAGGGATGGGGTAAGTTGACTACACTGACATCAGTACATAACTAGTACTTATTTTATTGACCCCCCCACCCACACACACACACACAAAAGGGATGAAAAGAAAAGTTGACTCTTGTGGCATTTGAACTCAGAACGGAGAGTCGGAAGAAATGCTGCTAAGCATTTCTCCAATCCTTCCTACTAAAGGCACAAGGCCTGAAATCTTGGGGGGAAGGGTCTAGTTGATTACATTGACCCTAGTGTTTTACTGGTACTTAATTTATCAACTTTGAAAGGATGAAAGGCAAAGTCCACCTTGGCGGAATTTGAACTCAGGACATAGCAACAGGTGAAATACTGCTAAGCATTTTGCTCAGCGAGGTAACAATTCTGCCAGCTCACACCTCAATAATGATAATAATAATAATGATGATAATAATAATGCTACTACCACTACTAACTACTACCTTCAATTGAACTGCCATCAGCATCACTATCCCCATCACAACTACCACTGCTTCTATTATAAGTGTTTTTCATTCATTTTCTATTTCCACCACCAGTAACATCATCATCACTTGCAACAGCAGCAGATAACATTATTCTTGATTTAAAAAATTTTTTTTATTACAGATCGAATGATTATAACCATGAAAGAAATAGGCCCCCCTGTATTCCATGGTGGTTTTAGCACCTTCATTGCTGTGATGCCCCTGTCTATGGGTTCTACTTACCCCTTCCGGACGTTTTTTAAGGTAACTTGTTCTGTAAGGTGGAGAGAGCAAGAGTTGTATATATATATATATAATATATATATATATATACTCTTTACTCTTTTACTCTTTTACTTGTTTCAGTCATTTGACTGTAGCCATGCTGGAGCAGCGCCTTTAGTCGAGCAAATCGACCCCGGGACTTATTCTTTGTAACCCCAGTACTTATTCTATCGGTCTCTTTTGCTGAACCGCTAAGTGATGGGGACGTAAACACACCAGCATCGGCTGTCAAGCAATGCTAGGGGGACAAACACAGACACACAAACACACACACACATACATATATATATATATACATATATACGACAGGCTTCTTTCAGTTTCCGTCTACCAAATCCACTCACAAGGCATTGGTCGGCCTGGGGCTATAGCAGAAGACACTTGCCCAAGATGCCACGCAGTGGGACTGAACCCGGAACCATGTGGTTGGTTAGCAAGCTACTTACCACACAGCCACTCCTATATATATATATATAATATATATATATATATATATATATATATCAATAATAATAAACGGTAAAATTAATTAATCAATTAATAATTTTACCGAGTAGTTTGTTATGTTAAAAGAACCATTATCGGTAAACTTATACAAAAATTCTATAATTATGAGCATAATTACAATTAGGGTTCAGCAAAATTTGCTTCACCACATACCGAAATTTAGAAATAGCAGTTAAACTACAATTCTGCTACCATAAGATATTTTCCAGACGGCAATACCCAACAACTCACGCAGGTAAAGAGATCTGGGAGATATCTTATGGTAGTAGAATAGTATTTTAACTGCTATTTCTAAATTTCGGTATTTGGTGAAGCAAATTTTTCTGAACCCTAATTATAATTATACTCATAATTATAGAATTTATATATATGTGTGTGTGTGTGAACATATGTATGGAAAGAGTGGGTGTATATATGTGGACATGACAAAACTTTATGGGTACAGTGTCTTTCATTATATCTCCGAGATGACCAATGCCTTGTGAGTGAATTTGTTGAGGGAAACTGTGTGGAAAACCGTCGTCGTGGCTGTAGATATTTTATCTTTTATCTTCTTGTTTCAGGTGTTTCATTGCAGCCATGCTGGGGCACTGCCTTGAAGGGTTTTCGTCAAACAAATTGAACCCCAGGACTTATTTTCTTAATCCTACTTTATACTCTTTACTCTTTTACTTGTTTCAGTCATTTGACTGCGGCCATGCTGGAGCACCACCTTTAATCAAGCAACTTGACCCCGGGACTTATTCTTTTGTAAGCCCAGTATTTATTCTATCGGTCTCTTTTGCCGAACTGCTAAGTAATGGGGACATAAACACTCCAGCATCGGTTGTCAAGCAATGCTAGGGGAACAAACACAGACACACAAACACACACATGCATATATATATATATATATATATATATATATATACATATATACGACGGGCTTCTTTTCAGTTTTTCGTCTACCAAATCCACTCACAAGGCTTTGGTCGGCCCAAGGCTATAGTAGAAGACACTTGCCCAAGGTGCCATGCAGTGGGACTGAACCCGGAACCATGTGGTTTGAACTGCTAGATTACAGGGATGTAAACTCATCAACACCAGTTGTCAAGCGATGGTGGGGGACAAAGACACAAAGACTGCACACATATAAATATACATACATTCATTTATATATATGCATGGCCACGGACTGAAACACGACTGAAGCAAGTAAAAGAAAAAGTAAAAAGATATCTATGACAGGCTTCGTTCAGTTTCCATCTATCAAATCCACTCACAAGGCTTTGGTCAGCCCAAAGCTATACTAGAAGACACGTGTCAAGGTGCCACACAGTGGGACTGAACCTGGATGCATGTGGTTGGGAAGCAAGCTTCCTACCACACAGTCATACCTGTTGAAAATGTCAGATGTAGTACCCTCTTTTTTTTCTTTCTGTAGTTTCAGCTCAGAGCTGCAGCCATGCTGATGCACCACTGTTTTCTCATAACAAGGCTTTGGTCGACCCAAGGCTATATATCTATTTCTTTACTACCCACAGGGGGCTAAACACAGAGGGGGACAAACAAGGACAGACAAACGGATTAAGTCGATTACATCAACTCCAGTGCGTAACTGGTACTTAATTTATCGACCCCGAAAGGATGAAAAGCAAAGTCGACCTCGGCGGAATTTGAACTCAGAACGTAACGGGAGACGAAATACAGCTACGCATTTCGCCCGGCGTGCTAATGTTTCTGCCAGCTCGCCAAGGCTATATATAGTAGAAGACACTTGCCCAAAGTGCCAGGCAGTGGGACTGAACCCAGAACCATGTGGTTGGTAAGCAAGCTACTTACCACACAGTCACTCTTGCACCCTCTCTTCTTTTTTATTTCTTTTACTTTATACTTTTCTGTCTTGACACACTCTTATACAGCACATGCATACATAGAGTAAACTGAAACAGACTCACACAAACACATAAGCATGCAAATACATGTAACACACATTCACATACACACTCTTTCATGCTCATTTATACACTCACTCTTGATTCCTCTTTTGTGTTTTTCTACTTTAGATATTCCTGCTTGTTGTCATGTTCGGTCTCTTTCATGGCATCGTATTTCTGCCGGTGTTATTAAGTATCTTTGCTCCTCCGTCCTACCCCTCAGCGAAAAATGTGAAAGTGCGGAAATTCAGTAAAATCAAGTCAGTTTTTTCTAGCAGAAAATCTGGGATCAATAATGTGGGACTGGACCTTCACAACGAGGTAAACCCTTTCTTTATGTATTTTTTTTTTGTTTTACTTCGTTCTTTTTTCCTCATACTTTAACTGTAATTTTCTTCCAACCTCATGGTTTGGGGTTTGGATCCACTGCGTGACACCTTGGGCAAGTATCTTCTACTATAATCTAAAATCAATCAAAGCTTCATGAGTGGGTTTGGTAAACAATAGAAACTGAAAGAAACCAATAATATAGATGATGGCAATTGTTAGGACATATATACATACATTTATATATATTTAGTGAAGGCACAGTGGAGGCGCAATGGCCCAGTGGTTAGGGCCAAAGGGGCTTCCTTAGGGATTACATGACCCCAGCAGCCAGACAACATCTTACATTGTTTTTTTTTCTTCTTTTTCTGGACATGTATATCTAAGTCTACATTACCCACTAATATGTGCATTCTCTTTCTTATCATTTTTGACTGAGTTGAATGAAGTTTGGTTGATATTTCTAGCATGTCAAGCAACCATATAATTTAAATGCTCACATTGGCACTCATCTTTTCACGCGAAGAGTTGCTGAAGTAAGGAACAAACTGCCGGCATCAGTTGTTAGTTGTCGGATCACTGCATCCTTCAAAACTTCCATACTTCCTGAGATTCGCCAACACTACATCTGATTTTCTCCCCTCCATACACACGCAAGCATGTATCTGACTCGTACACTGTTCACTTTCCAGACATTTGTACATTACTGCATATGCTTTATACGCACTTTTGACAAGTTGTGGTGCACCTGAGCACTGTATACAATTATTTCATTATTATTATTATTCTATGTTTGACTTTTGCTTTATGTCTGTACAAGTTGGCTCCAAGTCTCACCCAGAGACCTCAAGAGACAACAGGTTGAAAGTTCTGTGCCATATATTTGGGGGGTTTTTTTGGTGTTGTACTAGTGAATGTCTAATACATAAAAAAAATAATAAATATATAAATAAAAAAAAAAAATGTTTTTTAATTATTATTATTATTATTATTATTTTATTATTGTTTGTTTCTTTCTTTTTTTCTAGACGAACACACAAGATACAATCAGAGATGTGTACAAGACTGATTACAACACACCCTACCATATTTCTAGCAATGAACTTGATGGAACAGGTTTGTCACCAACATTCCTGCCATTGGAAAAGAACTTTGACTCTACTCAAAATGGAACTAAACCTAACAAAAATGGTAAAAGCGAATAACCACAATGGTCACGATGGTGGCATTGATCGTGACATTGACAGTAGTGGTAGTAGTAATAATAATAATGATGCCGGCGGTGGTGGTGGTGGTGGTGGTGGTGGTGGTTGTGGTTGTGGTGATTTGCAAGCGAAAGAGAAGACAGCGAAAAACATAACAATCATAATAATTATAATAAAACAAATTTGAGACAATTTTCTATAGAACTTTAAGAGATTGCCGCAATTTCTAGCCTATCTGTGATTACCTGCAAAAAATGTAGAATATTCTGTTGTCTTTGTGTACTGGAATTGTTCAAGATGCAGGGAACAGCATGTCAGCATGTGCAGACAAGGCACATGCAAAACGCATGCCATTTACTCTATACATATGGACCTACTCATAAACATACACACATAAACATCTGAAAACCACACACATACACACACACAGGTATGCATTCCAAAATGTGTATCCCTGTTCCATTTGAAGAATTTCTTGGTCATCTTTTTTCTTTTGCTCATATGCTGCCTCTACGTTTGTCTCTCCTCTTTCTCTCTCTCTCTCTCTCTCTCTCTCTCTGCCAACCTTTCTTCTATTTCCTCATTTTTTGCCTCTTAATGTATTACATTATATGTACACACACACACACACACACACACACACACACATGCATGCAAACATATCATCATCATCACCATTGTCACATTAACATCCATTCTTCTATGCTTGCATGGGTCAGACAGCTACTCAAGGTAGGCAAGCAGTGGGTTCCTCTACAGCTGGATGCCCTTCCTCTTGCCAACCCTCACCTGTGATATATATATATATATATATAGATATATAGATATATATATAGATATATATATACATATACACACACACACACACACATATATATACACACACACACACACATATATATACACACACACACATATATATATATATATATATATATATACATTATTATTCATATACATATGCGTATGTATCATGCACTTACACATATATAAAGGTATGTATATGTATACCTGTGCATGCACACATTTCTATGAAGGTGAGTGATCGATTTCTGCAATGAACTCATAATTCTCTTTTTGCTTCCCTTAATGGTGAAGCCATTAGTAGTTGTGCGCGCATAACTTGATGTACTCTGTCTCCAGTCTCTATGGTGCAACCTTGAACATAAAACTGCAATTAACTTATTGTAACTGTGCCTGCTCTTGTTTTTGCTTGCTTCAAAGAAGATCAGGAAGAATTTAGTTAGCTGTAAAATACTTAAACACAGGAAAGATATTTATGAGAGAAGAGATTCTTTTGTTGGAATGTTTAATTGGAAGATGACACCAACGCTCCAGGGAGCACCTCTGGTTCTTTTGTATAAAGTTCTGGATGTAAAATGATTTAAATTAAAACTTTCTACTGAAACTTCATGTTTATTTATGTTCCAAACTCAAGCTTAACCTTTTCGTTACCAACCCGGCTGAAACTGGCTCTGGCTATGAGTACAAATGTTTTGTTTTCATAAGTTTTGAATTAAAATCTTCCACTGAATCTTAGTCACAATTTATGTTCCTAACACTAGCTGAATGATAACAAAGTTATTTTACTAAATTCTTTGTTATATTTAAAGTAACTGAAAGAAACACAGAGCATCTCAAAATAAATACGGTAATGAATAGGTTAAGTATAACAAAGATATTCTACTAAATTCTTCATTATTTTCAGAATTAATTGGAACAAAGGCCGTGTATTTTAAAGGTTTAAAGTAATCTAAATCAAAATGTTCTTTCTAATCATCATCATCATCATCACCATCATCATTTAACATCTGCTTTCATGCTGACGTGGGTTGACAGTTTGACAAGAACTGGTGAGCAGCAAGGTTGCATTGAGCTTCAGTGTCATCTTTGGTATGGTTCCCATGGCTGGATGCTCTTCGTAATGTCAACCACTTTACAAAGTGGTTGGCATTAGGAAGGGCACTCATGAGGTTGCCACGTAACTGGCAAGACAAAAAGGAAAGGGGAGAGGCTCCCACTACTAAGAGGATTTATTTGAGTGTAGGTGGAGATGGGTGGGTTTATGTCAGAAGTTGAAAGGCTAAAGCATGATAGAGGGACAAGCACAGGTGTCTTTCTGGTTGAAGGGCGTAAATGGAAGGTGGTGATGGGATGCTAAAGCAAACTCTCCAGGTATGAGAAGGTGAGCATAAAGAGAGGATATGGATAAAGAGTCATGGGAGGAGTGAGAGAGGTGATGCTTTCATAAGAGTATGAGGGGTATGGAGTAAACAGGTAGAGGTTAGTTTAGTGAGTGATGAACAAGGGTGGGGGTGCAGATGATAGGAAATACTAGTATGCAGAGGGGTCAAGGAGAAGACTTATAGGAATGGCTCAAGAAGGAGAATAGATCAGAAAGTAGTAGAATGATATATAAGGTGTAAGATCTGTGGAGAAGGGGAGATATAGGGATACATAAGGGGCTGCTGTAGGTGGGTTATGGTGGTAGATATGAGAGGGTGTTGAGAATGATTGCAGATAAGGGTGGTGTTTAGTATGGAGTATTGCAGAAGGGAGAGAGGCCATTGGCTGAAGGCACAGAAAGGAGGTGATTGGTCGAAATGATGTGGAATGGAAGCAGTTCAGCGGTGGGGGAAGAGTGACCATTAGAAAGTGGGTGGGATGTAATATATGCTGATCCTGCTCTCAGGTGAGTACAGCAACACCACAGATGGGAGGGAGGAAATTTGGTGGGAATGCTTAATGAGTGGGGAGAGAAGGATAGAGCCTTGGCATATACAAACATGAGTGAGTGGTTTTAGGATATTATTTTTGCTGTAATTGATGGGTCTTCTTGAGCACAGTAAAATGCCTGTTATCTTCTCTTTAAGGTTCAGCATCTTGAGATTAGCCTCCAATACTTTGTCCCATGCTATCCTGGGTTTCCCTCCCACAAGTTCCATCTATTTTAAGCAATTATATGCCCCGACTAGCCTCCGTGCCGGTGGCATGTAAAAAGCACCATCCAATCGTGGTCGTTTGCCAGCCTCGTCTGGCACCTGTGCCGGTGGCACGTAAAAAGCACCAACTACACTCACGGAGTGGTTGGCGTTAGGAAGGGCATCCAGCCATAGAAACATTGCCAGATCAGACTGGGCCTGGTGCAGCCTTCTGGCTTCCCAGACCCCAGTTGAACCGTCCAACCCATGCTAGCATGGAAAGCAGACGCTAAACGATGATGATGATGATCTCATCCATACACATCAGACAGCCAAACCAGTGCAGTCTTCTCTCTTGCACACTACATTTGCTTTCTCTCATGCCTAACTTTTGCACTCTGCTATACATGCACACTGATGTTGCACATTCAGTGGAGCGTCTTAGCTTCATTCCTCTCCAGTCTATGCATGATCTCTGCATTCCAATCCCACATCTCATTATCTATTTCTTTACTACCCACAAGGGGCTAAACACAGAAGGGACAAACAAGGACAGACAAACGGATTAAGTCGATTATATCGACCCCAGTGCGTAACTGGTACTTAATTTATCGACCCCGAAAGGATGAAAGGCAAAGTCAACCTCGGCGGAATTTGAACTCAGAACATAAAGACAGACGAAATACCTATTTCTTTATTACCCACAGGGGGCTAAACACAGAGGGAACAAACAAGGACAGACATAGGTATTAAGTCGATTACATCGACCCCAGTGCGTAACTGGTACTTAATTTATCGACCCCGAAAGGATGAAAGGCAAAGTCGACCTCGGCGGAATTTGAACTCAGAACATAAAGACAGACGAAATACCGCTAAGCATTTCGCCCGGTGTGCTAACGTTTCTGCCAGCTCGCCGCCTGTCTCATTACCATTGAGCATAGCCATTCATACAGAGGCATCCTACAATTTACCTTTCACTTGGAGACGGAGATCTTTGGTTGTCAACAGAGGTAAAAGATCTCTGAATGTTCTCCACCTTTTTCTTATTCTAGCAACTACATGTTCAGAACATCCTCTTCCACTGCTAAATATGTTGCCTACATAACAGAAACTATCTACTTCTTCTAGAGAGCCTCTGGGACATTTGAGAAAATCAGTTTCCCCATGTATCACTTGTCTCTATGGCTCCTGTACATCTTCCAAAAACCTTTTTCTGGTTCTACTTCACCTTTTGCGTGTCCATAACTTGCACTGGATACACCTTTCCTACATATCAAACAGAGCCATTTACCTGAAGCTGGTAGGATCCTGTCTGTTTTCCTACTTACTAGAACTTTGGATTTTGCTAAATGAACTTTAAGGCCCTTCCATTCCAGGTTTTGCTTCCACACCTGGAATTTCTTTTCTAATTCTGTTCTGAGAACAAGATTATCATCATATATTGTTCCCAGGTGATGAATAGGAGGAAATTGAGAACTGAGTCCTGGCGAACACCTACCAGCACACAAAATTTATCACCGTACTCATGGCTAACTTTCACCATACCCCTGTACATAGCTTGTACAGCTTTCACAAGCTGCTCATATATCCCTACCATCCTCAGAGACCACTATATCACAAAGCAAGGGACTATACTGAAGGCTTTCTCCAGGTTAACAAATGCCAAGTATAATGTTTTACACTTAGCTGAATACTTCTACAGTTATAGCATCAGTAACACTCCTACCCAGCACAAAACCAAACTGTATCTCATCTACTCTAATTCTCTTCCTAATTAATTGGGCTATAGCTTTCTCTGTAACTTTCATGACCTGCTCTAGCAATTTGATACCTCTATAGTTACTTCTGTCCCCAAACTTTTTAAACCATTGGCCCCTTCATGGAATCTTTGACCCCTCATCAACCCCAGGCATGTACAAGAAAATAAAGATAAATAATAATTAAGTAGATGTGCATTTATCGAACCCCTTCAATAGTCTCATCGACCCCCAAGAGTTGATAACCACTTTGGAGACCCCTAATCTTAGGCATACTCTTATAACAGCTGACAATAATGCTGCTTCACCAATCATTGATGTTACTTTATGTAATTGGCTGCATTATATATCAACAGGTATTTTTTATCTTTAATTTGTTTCAGTCATTTGACTGTGGCCATGCTGGGGCATCACCTTGAAGAATTTTTAGCAGAATGAATTTACCCCAGTACTTTTTTAAGCCTGGTACTTATTCTATCAGTCTCTTTTGCTGAACCACTAAGTTATGGGGACATAAACATACCAGCACTGGTTGTCAAGTGGTGGAGGAGGACAAACACAGACACAAAGTCAAACACACACACACACACATACAATGAATTTCTTTCAGTTTCTGTCTACCAAATCCACTCACAAGGTTGTGGTCAGCCTAAGGCTATATAATAGAAGACTCTTACCCAAGGTTCCACACAGTGGGGCTGAACCTGGAACCGTGTGGCTGGGAAGTAAGTTTCTTACCACACAGCCACTTATAGGTAGTTTTACTGCTTACTGTTTTGAAATTAACAAATATACCAAATATGATAATATTAGCTAAACCATGAATCCAGTTCTTAACAGCGATGCTACAAATTTGATTACAGGTGGAGCCCTGTTACTCTCTGTTTTTTGTTTGTCCTTTTTTGCCTTTTTTTTTACAGGTAAGAAAATTAGGTTACACATTAGGCATGTACTACTAGATATACCCTTCCTTTTGTCTCCATTACAAAGGTTTGAATTTAAAACATTATTTAAACTATGATTTTTATTATGTTCGCCATAGCTGCGTCTTTTGTGGATGATCTGTCTCATTGGCAAAGCTTTGACTGGTATGACTACTATATTTTCCAGCATACAGGTACATAAAAAATGTTTTCTTTAGGTGAATTATAATACCTTGATTCAAATGGATTCTACAACGAATTAATTATATATATATATATGTCAAATCTTCCATACTACCATGGAAAGTGGATGTTAAATGATGATGATATATATATATATGAAAATCATCAAAAAGACCATAAGTCAGGAAAAAGATGCACTCATGTATCTGTGGGTGTATTATCCAAAGTGTACAGTATTATAAGTCCATCACAGCTAAGGGTATGACCCCTAGTGCAAAACCAATTGGTAAGATCAGACATGACGGATATATCGTACTGTAAACTTTAGATATTATATATACAGGGTGAGATGGGTAAATTGTCACCATTTTATATTTTGAATTTCGTGCATGCGCATTGTTTGTTTTTGATTTTGTTGATTATGCAGTATAGTAGGGTCAGCTGGGCACCATCTGTGAGAAAAACAGCACCATGATGCAATTCACTCTGACAGAAGTTTGGAAATGACAAGCTGTACTGCTTGGCATTTGTGCCAGAAGCTCCAATATGAACATTGTAGAGTGTTTGGGTATCAATCTGAGAACATGTACCGAGAGTGATAAAAATCAAACATCCAGTCAGCATCATGGTATTTGTAGTGATCACTAGTGATGGTGATGTTATGCCTCCATCTTCTCACACCTCCTCAGACTCAACATGAAGGCCTACATCAAGTGCCTGGAAGAGGTGGTCCTGCCCTGGGTTAAGAGGGTGGCTGCTGGAAGACCCTATGTCCGGAAAAAAGGACTCTGCACTATGTCACACAGGCAGGAGAACCCAGTCATCGCTGTCAGACAATTTTTGTGACCACATCACCCCTAACATCTGGTCACTTAACTCCCCAGATTGCAACCTCGTGATTATTATGTGTGGGGCACAGTTGAGCAAGAGACCAAGAAAACTCCTAGTAACACCAAAGATGAACTGAAGTTAAGGATTATGGCAGCATTCACCAACTTTAACAAGGAGACTGTCCAGAAGAGTTGCAGGAGATTCCAAAGTCATTTGGAGGCCGTGGTTGAATCCAATGGCGATTTTATTGAATGAATTTACTTGTTAGTATTTCAAGATATTTTTATGTAATTTTGGTAAATATATCTGTTAAAATGAGATGTCAGTGTTATTTTCATTTTTGCGTAATTTACACAGTTTATTCACCGCACCCTATATGTGTGTATGTGTGTGTGTGTGTATATATATATATATATATATAATATCAGGTCATTTAGAGTGAAATGTCCAGTTTTGAACTGGAAGTTTATTTTACCTAATTTCAACAAAAAGCAATGCAGTTAATCAAAGGATGCACCTAAATTATCAACACAATTTTGCCATTTTATTTGATAGCTTATTTATGTTGGCACCAAAGATTTCTGGAGAGCAAAATCACAAAATGCTGTTTTTGCATCTTCTTCAGCTTTGTAGTTTCTTCCTTGCAAAAAGTCATCTAATGCCTGAAAAACATGATTGTTGAAAAGAATCCATTTTTCATTACACATAACAATACGATGCAAAAACTGTTCACTTTTATGCAGTGACAGCAAAGAACAGCAAGTTTCAAGACAATTTATCTTTTGATGCCCGTTCAGTTCATGTGGTACCCACTTGTCCAGCTTCTTTACCATGCTGATTTGTTTCAGATGGTCCAATACAGTTGGAATCGAAACATCAAACCTTGCTGCTAACCCACATGTAATTTGAGGTGTATCCGCTTCCACTACAGTTTCCAGTTCATCATTATCTACCTTGGTCTCAGGTTTACCATGGAGTTAATTTTCAAGAGTAAAGTCTCCAGACTGCAACTTCTCAAACCATCAATGTACAATGTACTCTTCACCACATCTTTGCCAAACACCTCATTGATGTTTCAAGCTCCTTCCTGAGACATAGACTCAAAGAGCCATTTTTCTGGTGTATATACTCCCTCTTAGACAGGATTCTGGCCCATTTGTTTCTTTATTACCCACAAGGGGCTAAACATAGAGGGGACGAACAAGGGCAGACAAATGGATTAAGTCGATTATATCGACCCTAGTGATTAACTAGTATTTAATTTATCGACCCCGAAAGGATGAAAGGCAAAGTTGAACTCATATTAATAAACATCACAAATTTTTTTTATCCATCCATGGGTTCACAAAAATTGATTTACAAGAGAAAACTCACAATATAATCAGACACCATGAATTGCATTTCGAAAAGTGATGATGATGTAACTCTTCAATGTTGTAAGACAAAGAATTGTCAGGGTAAAACATTAAATGGCTGTCAAACTTGGTACATAAGAAAATCGGACATTTCATTCTTAATGGCCTGAGATATATATCTTCCAAGGAATCTAATGCGCTTGGCTTAGATTTTCCTTTGGGGCTGGCCAGGTCGGAGCAATCTCAAGATTATTCAGCCGAAATTGCAAGGATGATCCGGTTCTTGACTGAAGATTGAAGGCTTCGAATGTCCCGCCCGTGTTTTTTGTATCGTCTTCTAAATGTTTTGTGTTCTTGTCCCAGTTTGTATTTTTTTACATATACATATATATATAGCGGTGCCCGTACCCTTTTTGGTCTTATATATATATATATATAATAATAATTATTATTTGAGGGAATATTATTCCTAACTTACAGGGAAAAAATTCAATTTAGAAATACTAAATCAAATTTCACAAAATATATATATATATATTATATATATATATATAAATTAGAAAAAAAACACCTTTTATCAATTCAAAATAAACAATTAAA
This sequence comes from Octopus sinensis, assembly GCF_006345805.1. NCBI lineage: Eukaryota > Metazoa > Mollusca > Cephalopoda > Octopoda > Octopodidae > Octopus > Octopus sinensis. The sequence continues at coordinate 23,170,130 of NC_043019.1, read as the reverse complement.
TTACACCATCTAGAAAATTACATATAATAGAAATATTAAAATATCAATAATATACTGACGATTAAGTAAATTGTAAAATAATAATAAAAATGTGTATATATAGTGAGAATTTACAAAAAAAAAAAAGACGAAGATGGGTGTGTAAACAACAAACAGATGTATTAGTTTTACATACATACATGAGGGGGTTATTGAAAAGTTCCTGGATTTGGGTAAAAGAAAATACAGGAGGATCAGTTAATTATGATTTTATTCAACTTATTCCCCTCTCAGATTCACGTATTTATTGCAGTGGTCCTTCAGTTTGTCTAAGCTCTGTAAAAGAACTCAGAAGGTTGGGCCTTCAACCAGGCCTTTTGTGATAGCCTTAAGCCAGGAGCTTCCTTCTGATGCTGCACTCCAATAAACTGAAAATCTGCAAGTCATCTGTAGAGTATATATATATATATATATATATATATATATATAAAGCACTGGTGATGGTGCCATATACAATGCACCTAGTACATTCTGTGGATTGGTTGACATTAGGAAGGGCATCCAGCCATAAAAACCATAATGTTATGGAATCAAAGAACTCCTAGCACCCATGAGGAAAGGGAAATCATTCTAAAATTTTTGTTTTAGCTATCCTTTTAGGATTCTGCAGTTAATGAGATGTTTTCTTTGAATAACGACCTCCTAGTTATAATGCACAGAAGTTAATTTATGGACAGTTCTTGGGATTCATTTTCATATATTTCTACAAATCTGGCTTCTCTTTCTTTTCTTCCCTCCTCAGAAGTTTAAGTTTCTTTTTCTTTTTTTTTTACACCTGTTTCAGTCACTGGAGCATCATTGTGAAGGGTTTGGTTGCACAAATTGACCCCAGGTTTGGACTCTTGTTTCTGTGGCAGCAGGTTGGAATAGTCAGATTGGGTTAGTGGGTACCTACCTATCATGATGTCTGATTATATTAGTGTACTGAATACCATGAAATGCTTGTTATGCACAAAGTGCTGGGAGTGTTATTAATGTGAGTGTTACTCTATTGGACTCTTTTTGCCAAACCACTAAGTTACAAGAACATAAACAAACCAACACTGGTTGTCAAGCAGTGGTAGAGGACAAACATGAACACAGAGACATATGCACATGCACACCCATAAATAAAGCTCCTTCCTGAGACATAGACTCAAAGAGCCATTCTTCTGGTGTATATACTCCCTCTTAGACAGGATTCTGGCCCATTTGTTTCTTTATTACCCACAAGGGGCTAAACCTAGAGGGGACAAACAAGGACAGACAAACGGATTAAGTCGATTATGTCGACCCCAGTGATTAACTGGTACTTAATTTATTGACCCCGAAAGGATGAAAGGCAAAGTCAACTTCGGCAGATGAAATACGGCTACGCATTTCGCCCGGCGTGCTAACGGTTCTGCCAGCTCGCCGCCTTCCCATTGCAAGAGTACTCATTTTTGCCAGCTGATCAGACTAGAGCAACTTGAAATGAACTGTCTTGCTCGAGAGCACAACACAATGCCTGGTCCAGGAATTGAAACCCACAATCTTACAACTATGAGTCCAACACCCTAACCACTAGGCCACGTGAAGACATATGGCTCACAATCATGAGTTTGTGGGTTTGATACCCATACCAGGCTGTGTTGTGTTCTTGGGCAAGACACTTTATTTCACATTGCTCCTGTTCACTCAGCAGTAGAAATGAGTTGCAACATCACTGGTGCCAAGCTGTATCGGTGGCATGGAGAAGGGAGGCTGGTGTGCATGGGGGACTGTTAGCCTTCCACAAAAACAACCTTGCCCACACTTGTGCCTTGGGGGGGAACTGTGTAGGTGCAGTTCCATGGTCATTCATGACTGAAGGAGGCCTTTACTCCTTTTAAGCCACATGCTTCTACTTACATATTAATATATTCTTTTATTCTTTTACTTGTTTCAGTCATTTGACTGTGGCCATGCTGGAGCACCAGCTTTTTAGTCGAGCAAATCGACCCCAGGACTTATTCTTTGTAAGCCTAGTACTTATTCTATCGGTCTCTTTTGCCGAACCGCTAAGTAACGGGGACGTAAACATACCAGCATCGGTTGTCAAGCGATGTTGGGGGGATAAACACACACACACATATATATACATATATATATATGACAGGCTTCTTTCAGTTTTCCTCTACGAAATCCACTCACAAGGCTCTGGTCAGCCCGAGGCTATAGTAAAAGACACTTTCCCAAGGTGCCACACAGTGGGACTGAACCTGGAACCGTGTGGTTGGTAAGCGAGCTACTTACCACACAGCAATTTCATCTACCAAATCTACTCACAAGGCTTTGGTCAGTCCAGGGTTATAGTAGAAGACACGCAGTGTAACTGAACCCAAAACTGAACGGTTGGGAAGCAAACTTCCTTCCACAAATCCATGTTTGACATATCTAGGAATGTTCCTGGTGGATGAGATTTTTTCACTATCTTTCAGTTTCAAATCTCCATTCACTTCTTTTCAAGAGATTTTTTTTTTTTGTCTCGAAAAATATTTTTGTCTAAGTTGGCCTTTCTGTCTGGGAAAAATTTTATGCAATTGGCTTGTATTATTGACATAAATTACTGAAATTCTATACTACCGTCCTGAGCATAGTAACAATATATGTGTGTATGTGTTCACACTCTTGTGGGCTTATTTATGACTCACAAATACATACAAACATACAAAAGCTGTTTTCTGCAGAGTATATATATGTTTGCAATTTTAACAAAGCCCTGATTTTTATATAGGGCATCGTTCTTTTTCTTCTTTATTATTATTTTTATCATTTGTATTTTTTATCAATATAATAATAATTATTATTGTTGTTGACTTTACTCAGATTTGCTCTTATTCCTGGTAGGATTTATATGGGTAGCAGGTTATACCTGTAACCTTAGGTATCTACTAGCTTTCACTAGTCTTTCAAGTGCTTAGAACCCTCTTGATAATCTTTCCTGTCTTTAAGAGGCAAACTTTCTGTTATTATTATTATTATTATTATTATTATATGTTTAACTTTTGCTTTATATTAGTACAAGTTGGCTCCAAGTCTCACCCAGAGACCTCAAGAGACAACAGGTTGGAAGTTCACGTTGTTGTTATCCCTAGTGTGCCATATATTTGGGGTTTTTTTTGGTGTTGTACTAGTGAATGTCTAATAAATAAATTTTTTAAAAAAAGTTTGTTTTAAACCTTGGGATTACATAGAGAGTATTTTGCGTAGGATATGAGCATTATTATTATTATTATTATTATTATTATTTCATATTCCACCAGGGTTGATAAATTAAGTACCAGTGAAGTACTGGGATCAATGTAATCAACTAGTCCCCTCCCCCCCAAATTTCAGGCCTTGTACCTTTAGTAGAAAAGGTTATTATTATTATTATTATTATTATTATTATTTATTTGTTATTCGTCTATAACCTGCCATAGCCAGTTACTGCTTGAGGTCTGCCCTGAATTTTGATCACATAGTAAGAATATTTACTAACTGAATGTCATGCTACTCACATTATAACACCCCAGCACTTTGTGCATAACAAGCAGTTCACAGTATATAGTACACTAGTAGGTAGGTACCCACTAACCCAATTTAATTATACCACCCTGCTGCTACCTAAACCAGTCTTTTTTTTTTTGTACTTGTTATAGTCATTGGACTGTGACTACACTGGAACACTCCCTTGAAGGGATTAGTTGATTGAATTTACACTTAGTACTTTTAGTTTTAGCTCTGATACTTATTCTATCAGTGTCTTTTGCCAAAAGCACTAAGCTATGAAGGGACATAAACAAACTAACACCAATTATCAAGCAGCAAGCTAACACAAAAACACACACAAATGTGTGTGTGTGTCTATATATATATATGTGTGTGTGTGTATATATATATATATGTGTGTGTGTATATATATATATATGTGTGTATATATATATATATATGTGTGTATATATATATATATATATATATATATATATATATCATCATCATCATTTAGCGTCCGCTTTCCATGCTAGCATGGGTTGGATGGTTCAACTGGGGTCTGGGAAGCCAGAAGGCTGCACCAGGCCCAGTCTGATCTGGCAATGTTTCTATGGCTGGATGCCCTTCCTAACGCCAACCACTCCGTGAGTGTAGTGGGTGCTTTTTACATGCCAGACGGGGCTGGCAAACGGCCAAGGTCGGATGGTGCTTTTTATGTGCCACTAGCACAGGAGCCGGGCAAGGCTGGCAACGGCCACAATCGGATGGTGCTTTTTACATGCCACCAGGCGAGGCTGGCAAATATATATATATATACTAACAAAATGATAAATAAAACATATGCACATATACATACATATATGTACATACCTACATCTATATATATATATATACATGCATATATGGGTACAGGACACCAAAAAAAAACATCAAACACAATGAGAAACGAAAACATAAAAACAAAATCATGGAAACGGACTTTTTTTAAACAACGAAATAACAGAGTACAAGACATAGAACACAAGGAATATTCCCCTTCTTCAGCTGCCCCTGCTTCGTCTACTCTGTGTTTTGAAGGTAAGGGTATATATATATATATATATATATATATCATCATCATCATCGTTTAACGTCCGCTTTTCGCGCTAGCACGGGTTGGACGGTTCGACCGGGGTCTGGGAAGCCAGGGGCTGCTCCAGGCTCCAGTCTGATCTGGCAGAGTTTCTACGGCTGGATCCCCTTCCTAACGCCAACCACTCCGTGAGTGTAGTGGGTGCTTTTTACGTGCCACCTGCACAGGTGCCAGGGGGGGTCCGGCATCGGTCACGATCGGTTGGAGCTTTTAACGTGCCAGCGGCACGGAAGCCAGCGAAGGCAGCGCTGGCAACATTATATATATATATATATATATATATAAGTAACACAGATGTACAGGTGTCAATTCATTATGGCTGTTTCAAGTGGCTCCATTTAATTGATTAATGAGAACACTACATCAATTTGAAAGAAGCCACTTTCTTCAGATGCACAGGCATCAAACATAGAGGATAAACCATTTTTTTAAAAACAAATTTACATCAATAATGGAAACCAAAATATTTACATTGCTTCCTTTTGTTCTATCTGTGGCAGAATGAGTTTAGAAAATAATGCATACCTTGTTAAGCCTACCAGAGGAGATAGTGAAGGTCAAGGTAAAAGAAGTGGTGACAAAGATACTTATACTTAGAAGCCTTTATGTAGCATGTAGTCTGCAACCAGTTAGAATTAAATCCCTAAGGGAGTTGTCAACTGTATTCTAGTTGATGGTGATAAATCAATTAAAGTTAGACAATCTACTAGACTCCAATGTGCTGGGACCATATATCTAGCTTTATCTACATATAAGGCTAAAGAGAATGACCGATGGGGAAGGGGTGGTCACTAGAAGAAAGAAGGATAGGGGTGGCCAATATTTATTTAGGTGCAGGTGGCACGTAAAAAGCACCCACTACACTCGCGGAGTGGTTGGCGTTAGGAAGGGCATCCAGCCGTAGAAACTCAGCCAGATCAGACTGGAGCCTGGAGCAGCCCCTGGCTTCCCAGACCCCGGTCGAACCGTCCAACCCGTGCTAGCGCGGAAAACGGACGTTAAACGATGATGATGATGATGATATTATCAAATAAAGGGGAATATAAGGAAAAACCAAAAAAAGCATTTTTTCTTTCTCTCCATCTTTTTCTCTTTCTCCCCCCCCCCTTTTTTAAATATAAAAACTCAATATGACCGAACTTTCAATCATGCATATTTGTTATGATCTTCATAGAACATTTAAACTTATATTACTGTCTATCTCTGTGAAACTCATTGAAATTTCTACAAACATTTGAATGAGTGATTATTTAACCCTTTAGTGTTCAGATTATTCTATCAAACATAATACTTATTGATTCACATTGATTTGAATTAATCATGCATTATCTCATATCTTCAAGATCTTGATGGTGTAATTACTTAATGTAGAATAACATTGTAGGGTAGGTGTGAGGGCCTGGATCTGGTCAGTTTGAACATAAAACAGATTAAATATTTTGGCCGGATAGGGCCGGTTTAAATACTAAAGGATTAAACACATTTTTCCAATGTGTGTGTTTTGTGATTTGAAGAGTTGTCAGGACATAGGGAAAAATGCCTTGTGGAATGTTATCACAGCTCTTTTAAGTTTTAACAGAGTGTACTAGCTACTCTTTTTTCATAGCACCAGCATTAGTGAAGTTACCATGCACTTCCCAAAACTATGAACCCTGAGAGAGGTGGATTTATATTAAGAGATGGATGAGGGAGGGTTAGAGTACGAGAGTAGGAGGTAGAGCAGAAGGGATTCATTCATTTAGAGGGGCCACATGGCTACTTGTATTTTAGAAGAGAGGGTGGTAGGGTGATCAGGGTGGAGTGAGGAGGAGATAAACATAGTGGTGATGAGACGTTTGGGTGGACCCTCAATGAATGAGGTCAGCAGAACTGAAAGATGTGGGTGGGGAGAATTGGGAGTCTGGGTGGATGGGTGGGGTTACAAGAATGTAAAGGAGCACGAGAGAAGGGGAATGGATGAGGCAGTGTGAATATAATGAACGCATATCTTTATACAACAATCATTTAATGCAGAAGAGATTCTTGGCCACTTTTTATCAATGGGCCCTTATGATTACTATTTTATTCTGCTGAGCCCCATAGCCATTCGATGTTTAAAGATTAGTTTTATGATAACTTTTTTCAAAATACCTTTTTCTTTTTTCACAAATTAATTTGTGTGGGTTAAACTATGTAAAATGTTAGAGAAAGAAACCAAGCTATTTCTTACAGTATGTACAAATACATACATCTAAAGCTGGAACAAATAATACAAGAAAAATCTTGGTAATTTAAATATTTCATAACATCTGGTTAAATTTCTTCCAACCACTTGAAGTATTTTAAATTTTCATTAAATTATGCTTAAAAAATGTAGTTTTGGTATGGTTTTGGGATGCTGATGACGAAAATCACCTTTAGTTTTTCTAGATATTAATAAGGAATTTAAAAGCATTTAAAATTATGTCATTTTTGCCAATCGAATCTGAAGAAAATTTTGAATAGTTGGAAGAAATTTAACAAGGTCATTTTCATTTTAGCAGTCAGAAAGGGTCTGTATGTAAATGTTGGATCTTTTCGGTTTGAACGGCAGTTTTTTCTAGCGGTGTCATATGAAATTGTCACCCATAATTATGACCCTAGTATCGCTCTATTGCATTTCAATCTGTTTTAGGGTTAGGGGTGGGGGGAAGGGTATCTTTTTTTTTCTTCAGAAATGTAAATAAACCCAATCTGTTTCTTAAACGAGGGACATATTCATACAGCACAGAATGTTTTCACCTCAATAGACGTCATTGATTAGTTGAAATTGCAGAAATTGAAGGAAAAAAAACAACAAATATCTAACAAACTGTAGAATTTTCTCAATAAAGTCAAGAGAAAAAGATGTTTTATAAACACATTCTACCAGTATACGAAGTTTAAAAGTGTTTAGTTACGTGGAGATTATTTTAAAAAAACTGCCGGTCAAACCGAAAAGATCCTAAATGTTTTCATCTTTGTTGATAGAACATTGGTTGAATTTCCGACAGCTGTAGATTTAAAATTAAAAGCTAAACATCACGATCACCGGACATTAATTTTGACGAACATTATTCGGTTATCACCGTTTATGTAACGCCCATCGTACACCGGTATAACAATAATAGCATCTCTTTTTCTGTCTGGTCCCTAATAATGAGGGCTGTTTCGTTTGTTGATCGGATAGAACTAGATTTTTCTAAAAATTTATTGAACGATGCTCTCGCCCTTGGGGATGTGGACAACGACGGGGTAAGAAAGCCGTATTTATTATTTATTCATCTGCCTTTCTTTTATTATAATTAATTGTAGATTTGCGTACGTACAAAGTGCACCACATCGACTTTGTTTACTCTGAAATTTCAGTGAAATGGATGGTACTAGTGGTATACAAAGGTCCCGAAATATTGACTTAACGATATAAGGGGCTCAAAGGCAGCGAGCTGGCAGAATCGTTAGCACGCCGGGCGAAATGCGTAGCCGTATTTCGTCTGCCGTTACGTCCTGAGTTCAAATTCCACCGAGGTCGACTTTGCCTTTCATTCTTTCGGGGGTCGATAAATTAAGTACCAGTTAATCACTGGGGTCGATGTAATCGACTTAATCCGTTTGTCTGTCCTTGTTTGTCCCCTCTGTGTTTAGCCCCCTGTGGGGTAATTAAGAAAGAGATATAAGGGGCTCAAACTCCAAAAAGAAGGAAATTACGAAACTTGCGTACGCCTTAAACATATTTAGTCTTTTGTTTTATAATTATTTCAATTATGTATCACAATAGAATGAACAAATATGCTAAATTTTGGGGAAAAAAAACTAGATTTAAAACAATCTAGAATCCACAGAAGATATTGTCGGGTCCCTTCTATTGTTAAATCAATATTTCGTACCAAATGGATATTTTTTTAATGAAATTTTCTACGAATACTTTTTAGATTATATAGAAATTTCGTATGAAAAAATAGTTGGGTAGGCTCGCACAGTTTTACACTGACGCACATCACACATATATACCCACACGTACATAATATATCATTAACCCTTATTTTATTTGTTTGCCATTTGACTGCAGCCATGCATCACCTTTAGTCGAACAAATCTACCTCAGGACTTCTACTTTGTAAGCTTAGTACTTATTTTATCGGTCTATTATAACGAACCGGTAAGTTACGTGGACGTAAACACAGCAACACCGGTTGTCAAGCGATGATGGTGGCGACAGACAGACAGACAAACACACACACACACATGTTTGTGTGTCCGTGTTTGTCCCCCCAACATTGCTTGACAACCGATGCTGGTGTTTACATCCCCGCAACTTAGTGGTTCGGCCAAAGCGACCGATAGAATAAGTACTAGGCTTCCAAAGAGTAAGTCCTGGGGTCGATTTGCTCAACTAAAAGCAGTGCTCTAGCCAGGCCACAGTCAAATGACTGAAACAAGTAAAAGAATAAAGAGTAAACGATTAACAATCGATTAGTTAATCGGGTAGATAACCAGTTGACTAATAATGTAGAATTAAACCTGTATTTTTATTATTGGTATAACTCGCCCAAGAGACAACCAAACTTTTTTCAACACACAAATTCACATCAAGAATCTTGGAAATGAAATGCAAAACCGAAATAGGAATGTGATTATTTAAGGGAGAAAAATTGAAAAAAGATTTTTTGTTTTTTACCAAGGTAAACTCTGGATGTTGATCAAGTAAAAAAGATAAAGTACCAGTCATATATTGAGGTTGATGTCATCAAATGTATTTTCCTGTAAAATATGTGACCTTGTGTCTGTTAGAAATCATTGATAGTAATTTTTTTCTTCTTTGTTTTAGGGAAATGAATTGGCTGTGGGTAACATTGAAGGCAGTTTGTCCATATTTAAAGGTAAAAAGTCGAGCCCCTGGAAAAAATGTTCAGATTTAGGAATGGTAAGTGATGTTTTTGTTCTTGTTGATTGTAAAAGCATCAGAGTTGTAGAAATCATAAAACTTTGGGGTTAAATAAAAAATATATCTTCTGGTATCTTGCTGTACTCAAGAAGCCCTGTTCACCACAGCAGAATTGTTAATTCTCTCCCAGCTGAAAGGGGTTTTTGCCTTGCAAGTGCCCTGTGCCAGTGCCACATAAATGGCATCTGTGCTGGAGTCCTGTAAAAGGAACCTGTGTTGGTGCCTCATAAAGAGTGCCCATGCTGGCATCATGTAAGGAGTGGCCATGCCATTGTCACACAAAGGAAGCCCATGCTGGTGCTGCATAGAAAACCCCCATACCAGTGTCGTGTAAAAAGCACCCAGCACACTCGGTAAAGTGGTTGGCATTAGGAAGGGCATTCAACTGTAGAAATCAAGCCAAACCAAACTGGAGCCTGGTGCAAGCTCTCCATCTTGCCAGCTCTTGTCAAACTATCCAGCTCATGCCAGCATGGAAAACTGACATTAAAGGAGGATGATGTTGATGGTGGTGATATCATTTACTGCCTCTAAGGCGGCGAGCTGGCAGAATCGTTAGCATGCCAGGCGAAATGCTTAGCAGTATTTCGTCTGCCGTTACGTTCTGAGTTCAAATTCCGCCGAGGTCGACTTTGCCTTTCATCCTTTTGGGGTCGATAAATTAAGTACCAGTTATGCACTGGGGTAGATGTAATCGACTTAATCCGTTTGTCTGTCCTTATTTGTCCCCTCTGTGTTTAGCCCCTGTGGGTAATAAAGAAATAGGTATCATTTACTGCCTCGTCCATCACCTACTCCCTTAAACCTTGCACTAATTACTTCACTTAATCCAATACTCTGCCTTCCTCATCTTATCTTCATTTGTTTTGACACAGTCACATACAGTGACTCCCTCTTTACCTCTTCATCCTGATTCCAGTTTAAGAAATTGATTATTTAGGACTGAGCTGTTTTTGTATTACTTCTTGATTTGTTTTTTGTTTGTTTTTTTTCATAGATAACCTGTGTAAAAGTGGGTGACATTCGTAATTGCGGCAAGGTATGTATATGAAGTTACACAATAAGGATACATAATGTTGTTTTTAACCTAGATCAGCCTTTAACTTTCTTAGCACCAACTTACTTGATGTATATTTCGTGGAGGCGCAATGGCCCAGTGGTTATGGCAGCGGACTCGCGGTCGGAGGATCGCGGTTTCGATTCCCAGACCGGGCATTGTGAGTGTTTATTGAGCGAAAACACCTAAAGCTCCACGAGGCTCCGGCAGGGGATGGTGGTGAACCCTGCTGTACTCTTTCACCACAACTTTCTCTCGCTCTTTCTTCCTGTTTCTCTTGTACCTGTATTTCAAAGGGCCAGCCTTGTCACATTCTGTGTGTCATGCTGAATCTCTCTGAGAACTACGTTATGGGTACACATGTCTGGAGTGCTCAGCCACTTGCACGTTAATATCACGAGCAAGCTGTTCCGTTGATCGTATCAGCTGGGACCCTCATCGTCGCAACCGACGGAGTGCTCCTTACTTGATATTTCCTCCTGCTTCTAATATGCAAGCTTTCTGGTTTTGGGTGTGAATATTACACGAGAAGCTATTTTTAACAATTTTTATAAATGACACAGGTGCACAAATTACATGGGTTTTTACGGTATACTGCTGTAGATACCATGAGAGGAACTCTTGTATTGGCTTTTGGTGCAAAATGTTCTCTTGTTTATATTGCTAGTGAGGTAATAAATCCCTGCTACCTCCAACGTTGAGACCACCAGATCATGTGATTTGGGCCATCCTTGGTCTAGTCAATGATGGATGCTCGAGATAAAAGATTCATCCCATACCAATGATATATAGAATAGCAGTGTTGCGATTTGCCAGTGAGCTTGTTAAAAAATATATATTAGTGACAGTATACCTTGAGGTAACAGTTACCCCACTCTTAAAAGTGGATGTTCTTATAGAACAAACTATACTGTAGTGGATACCATGAGAGAAACTCTCATTTGGTTCTTGGTGCAAAATGCACTCTTGTTTATATTGTTAGCAGGGAGATCAATCCCTGCCACCTCCAGTGCTGAGGCCCACCAGATTTTGACCTTCATTGGTCTTGTCAATGATGGATGCTCAACTGCTAGAAATAACAGCCACTTGTCTCCCTGCCAGCGATAAGTGGGAATAAATACTACCTCTCAGTATTAATCCTGCCTCTGTCACTAATATATAATTGTTAGTGTGTTAGACAAAATGCTTCATTTTATTTCTCTCCCATCCACATTACTCCATAAGAAGCATAGGGCCAGTTTCTCTGGTGTATATATTCCTCCTGGGACATGGCACTGGTCCGTTGCAGGATTACTCACTTTTACTGGCTGAGTGAACTGGAGCAACATGAAGTGGAGTATTTTACTTAAGAGCGTAACGCATTGCCTGGTCCAGTATTCTAAATCACAATCTTGGATCAACACCCAAAGCACTTTACACTCTGTTTAAATTCTGCCGTGGTCCCTTAAACCAGCCAGATCTGGCTTTTCACACCTCCCTTACAATGTCATTCTAAAAATAAATAATCACTTACTTTACTTTTACTTTTACTTGTTTCAGTCATTCGACTGCGGCCATGCTGGAGCACCGCCTTTAGTCGAGCAAATCGACCCCGGGACTTATTCTTTGTAAGCCCAGTACTTATTCTATCGGTCTCTTTTGCCGAACCGCTAAGTGACGGGGACATAAACACACCAGCATCGGTTGTCAAGCAATGCTAGGGGGACAAACACAGACACACAAACATATACACACACATACATCATCATCATCATCATCATCATCGTTTAAAGTTCGCTTTCCATGCCGGCATGGGTTGGACAATAAGCGTTCCCATGCCGGGAATCGACATGGGAACGCTTATTGTCCAACCCATGCCAGCATGGAAAGCGGACGTTAAACGATGATGATGATGATGATGTATGTGTGTGTATATATATATATATATATATATACACGTATATACAACAGGCTTCTTTCAGTTTCCGTCTACCAAATCCACTCACAAGGCATTGGTCGGCCCGAGGCTATAGTAGAAGACACTTGCCCAAGATGCCACGCAGTGGGACTGAACCCGGAACCATGTGGTTGGTAAGCAAGCTACTTACCACACAGCCACTCACTAAAATCTTGAAGCTATAAGATAATGCATGATTAATTCAAAATAAAATGAATAAATAAGCCTTACATTAGACAGAATAATTTGAACGCTGGAGGGTTCATCCTTTCAGGTTTGATAAAATAAGTACAAGTTGACCACTGAGGTTAATGTGATTGACAAACCACTTAAGATTGCTGGCTTTGTGCCAAAATTTGAAATCATTTTTTTTTTTGTTTTACTAATTTCAGAATTCCTTGGTTTGTTTAACTGCCAAGGGCTGGTGCTATATATTCGATGTTGAAGTGGAATCATCAGAGGTGAGTTCTTTCAATTATTTTACCCCTTGGCATTTCTGACAGCTTTGTTTAATTCTTGGATATTTCATATAGAAACTACCTGTTACATGGCAGTGTTATTTGCTTTGACTGCTTATCCTTTCTCTGCTAGTAATTCTTGGATCATCATCATTTAGCATCCGTTTTTCCGTAGTTGAGCAGGTAAGACAAAATTTGAAACACACACACACATTCTTTATTCTTTTATTTGTTTCAGTCATTTGACTGCAGCCATGCTGGAGCACTGCCTTTTGTCAGCTGGGCTTCTTTCAGTTCCATCTACCAAATTCACTCACAAGACTTAGGTCTATAGGGCTATAGTAGAAGGCATTTGCTTAAGATGATGTGCTGTGTGATTGAACCCAAGACTCATGGTTGGGTTGCAAGCTTAACCACACAGCCACTCTTGTCGGTTTTTTTTTTCCAAAGCCCTGGTGGTCTGCAAAGTTAGTACAGGGGATCTGTGAACTAAACTCAAAATTTCATATATATATGTGTGTGTGTGTGAAAGATAGACAGATAGGTAGTATTGTCATTATAGTAACTAACACGTATTGATGTAAAAACAGGAGAATTTTATGTGTAGGTTGCTGACACAATGCAACACAGATTTCAAAAAAAAAAAAACAACAAAATTTCAATATCTAGCAATATAGTTATTTTTTGGGTTGTTTCTGTATGTTTCTGCATGTCTTTCAACATAGAGACAACTTCAGAAATTAATATATATGTAAGAATAATAACAAATTAATATATAAGAACAATAACAAATTAATATTATTTTTGTGACCCCCTTCGGTCAGACACTGACCATGGGCTTGCACCTCGAGAGTTACCCTCTGAGGCACAAGTCTGGGCAAGGTTGTTCTATGGAAGGCCAGCAGTCATCCATGCATACCGGCCTCCCCTCTCCACGTCACCATTGTTATCCAAGGGAAAGGCAAAGGGGCGAATACAGCTTGGCACCTGTGACGTCGCAACTCATTTCTACAGCTGAGTGAACTGGAGCAACGTGAAATAAAGTGTCTTGCTCAAGAACACAACACGCAGCCCTGTTCGGGATTCGAGCTCACAACCTCACGATCGTAATCTCGACGCTCTAACCACTGAGCCACGCGCCTTCACAAATTAATATATAAGAACAATAACAAATTAATATATATGTAGACGTAGGAGTGGCTGTGTGGTAAGTAGCTTGCTTACCAACCACATGGTCCTGGGTTCAGTCCCACTGCGTGGCACCTTCTATAGCCTCGGGCTGACCAAAGCCTTGTGAGTGGATTTGGTAGACGGAAACTGAAAGAAGTCCATCGTATATATGTATATATATATATGTGTGTCTGTGTTTGTCCTCCCAACATCGCTTGACAACCGATGCTGGTGTGTTTACGTCCCCGTCACTTAGCGGTTCGGCAAAAGAGATCGATAGAATAAGTACTAGGCTTCCAAAGAATAAGTCCTGGGGTCGATTTGCTCGACTAAAGGCGGTGCTCCAGCATGGCCACAGTCAAATGACTGAAACAAGTAAAAAGAGTAAAGAGTAACAATAAGATAATATATAAGAAGAATGACAAATTTATATGTAAAAAAAATGACTAACAAATTTACTTGCAAGAATAAAAACAAATTTTTTTTTTTTTAAATTTCAGAGCAGTTTTGAAAGTGAAGAAAATCCCAGAAGCTTCTTAAAGCCAACATTTACTGAATATCTCCCTGCCAATAGTAAATTAATGTTGCTGGCTGATGTTGGTGAGTATGTCCGATCCTTCTGTAGTGGGTAGGATGGCGTTTAATCCCTTCCTATAAAACAAGGGGCATGTATAATATCTACTAAGTCTTTACCCATTGCTATGCAGCTAGTAAAAATACTTGTTAAGCATTTGTCTTATGAAGAAAGGCTGAAGACGCTCGACCTTTATTCTCTAGAAAAACGCTGCCGCCATGGTGATCTCATTCTCGCTCACAGCATCATAAACGGAAAGTGTAACCTCTTGAAAGAGCTGTTCTTTACTCCTCCTCCAGAGCATCGGCTGTGGGGTCACTCCGAAAAGCTCTATCTACGACGGTTTCATCTCAATTGAAGGAGAGGGGCTTTCTCCGTCCGGATTGCGGATCCGTGGAATAAGCTGCCGGACGAGATAGTGAAGATGCCGACGACTGCTCGGTTCAAAGTCTCTGTTGACCAGAAATGGCCTGAACTCTTTGTATGACCACCCTCCCTGTACATAACTCCCTGTCCCTCTACATGGCCTTGCTTTTGCTTTTTGAGCCAATAAAAATTGAATTGAATTGGAAAAAAAAAATCATGCATGTACCTTCTTTTAATAGTATACTGTTACATAGTGAAAGTACCATTAGTTACTAGTGTGACATCACTCTGCCTACGTATCTAACTTTCATATATACACTCTCTCTGAATTTCTCTTCAACAACAACCTGTCATGATGAAAGTCTTATAAAGTCTGTGTTGCAGTTGTTTCTATGTTGAAAGACATACAAAAACGGATTCACACACAAACAACAACAAAAATAACTATTTTTTTCTTTTTGCTAAATCTGTGTTGCATTGTGTTGACAACCTACACTTGTCTTGTTTTTAATCAAAACTTATTGCTATGGTGACAGCTCTACCTATCTATCTATCTCTTACACACACACACACACACACACACACACACACACTCTATCTCACTGTATTTCTCTCTCAACAACTGCTTTCCTCCTTCCCTTCTTCCCCTCCTTCACATATTGTTTGTGACAGACTTATGGAGATCAGCTTCTCCTTTATAAGATTTGTACACAATGGGTTTCTTTCAATTTCTGTTTTAATCCTTTCACAAGTCCTTGGTCAGCACAAGACTATGGAAGACACTTGCCCAAGGTAGTATGACTGAACCTGAAACCATGTGGCAAACTTCTTAACCACACAGCTATTCCTGCACCTATGTCTACTTCAAAAAACCTTCACATTAGTCTGGCCACTTTATTGTGAGAATATCTCAAATACAGATGGAAAGCCTCCATGTAGTTATGCACAGTCCAAAATAGAGTAGCCTAATCATCTCCATATTACACTTTACCAGCTTTAAAATTAAAAAAAAAAAGTGTTGTTAATCCATGTAGATTAGACCAGGCCTGGCCAACTCTAATTACATTATGGGCCACTTTAATCTCAGTTTTTTGAGGGCCTCACACCTTTGTTACTCAGATTTTCTCACTTGATGCAGTCTTCAGATAAAACAGCACAGCTCCCATGACTTCAGGAAACATTTTTTCACGCTGAGAGTTGCTGAAGCATGGAACAAACTGCCGGCATCGGTTGTTAGTTGTTGGAGCACTGCATCCTTCAAAACTTCCATGCTTCCTGAAATTCGCCAACACTACACTTGATTTTCTCCCCTCCATACACACACAAGCATGTATCTGACTCACACTGTTCACTTTCCAGACATTTCTACATTACTGCATGTACTTTATATGCACTTTCTGACAAGTTGTGGTGCACCTGAGCACTGTATACAATAATTTCATTATTATTATTATTATTATTATTAACAGAATTGAAAGCATTTTGCTTCTCATGCTATTATTACAATAATGAATGAATGATCGTTGATTTAATATGAAATGTTATCATTGCATAAACAGCAGTGTCTTTCTTTTTTACTTTTCATTACAATCTTTAAATTTTGATAAAACTTTTTAAATGTTTTAAATAAACCCATTTCAAGAAAGTATCAAGCAGGCCGTAAGATAAAAGTCTGTGGGCTGCATGTGGCCCACGAGCCTGAGGGTGGCCAGCCCTGGGTTAGACGAAAGAATTGTGTAGTACATCAACATGCCAAGTACCTGAATGTGAGCTTTCCATTATGTCTTGATGGTTATTAATGCTTGCTAAGGAGCTTGCTTCCCAATCACACACATCCATATATGTGTGTGTGTGTGATGGATTGCTTTCTGTTTCCGTCTATCGAATCTACTTGCAAGGCTTGTGGTCAACATGAGGATTGAGGGTATAGTAGAAGACACTTGGCCAAAATGTCACACCACACAGCAGGATTGAACTTGAAACCATTTGGTTGGGAAGCAAACTTCTTAACCACACAGCCACTCCTGCATCTATGTCTTACTTCAAAAAAAAAAATGTCACACAGTAGGATAGAACCTGAAACCATGTGGTTGGAAAGCAAACTTCTTAACCACACAGCCACTCCTGCACCTATGTCTACTTCAAAAAAAAAAAAGTCACACAGTAGGATTGAACTTGAAACCATGTGGTTGGGAAGCAAACCTCTTACCACACAACCATACTAGTGCCTATATGTGTTGCTGTGTGTTGATTTTATATGTTTCTGTTATGTTGCAGATTCAGATGGACGTATTGAAGTGGCTGTCGGTTATTCTGATCGTACCGTGCGGCTGTTTCGATGGAGGGAAACAGATACAGTAGATGATTCGGCCGGACGTTTGGAGCAGATTGGCAAATGGCAGCTAAATGGACAGGTCAGTATATTCCCTTTACTCTCTTTTACTTGTTTCAGTCATTTGACTGTGGCCATGCTGGAGCACCGCCTATTAGTCGAGCAAATCGACCCCAGGTCTTATTCTTTGTAAGCCTAGTACTTATTCTATCGGTCTCTTTTGCCGAACCGCTAAGTAACGGGGACGTAAACATACCAGCATCAGTTGTCAAGCGATGTTGGGGGGACAAACACAGACACACAAACACACACACACACATATATACATATATATATATATGACAGGCTTCTTTCAGTTTCCGTCTACGAAATCCACTCACAAGGCTTTGGTCGGCCCGAAGCTACAGTAGAAGACACTCGCCCAAGGTGCCACGCAGTGGGATGAACCCGGAACCGTGTGGTTGGTAAGCAGGCTACTTACCACACAGCCACTCCTGCGCCTATTCTTTATGTCTAACTTTTCAGAAAAGATTCCACCCTGGCCTTTCTCCTTTCTTTTACCATTTTTCAGCTGTGAAGACCCTAGCTGGTTCGGTTCATGATCACAAGGTCAGGATTCAATTCCTGGTGGCGTTTTATGGCCTTGAGCAAGACCTTTTATTTCATGTTGTTCTACTCCACTCACGTAGCAAAAATGAATTGTACCGGTAATTCAAAGGGCCAGCTCTGTTACATTCTGTGTCGCTCTGAATCTCTCTGAGAACTACGTTAAGGGTATGTGTGTCCGTAGAGTGCTCAGCCACTTGCATGTTCATTTCACAAGCATGCTGTTCTGTTGATTGCATCAACTGGGACCCTCATCATCATAACCAATGGAATGCTAGTTTACTATTTAATGGAATAGCTTTACCTCTTTTCTTTTTTTTTCTTGCTTTTCTCTTCCTCTCCATTCTTCTCTCCCCCTTCTCATTTGTTTTTGGTTTTTCCATCATTGTCTAATGTCTGTTTTCCATGCTGGCATGGGTTGGACGGTTTGACTGGAGACTGGCAAGCCATTAGGCTGCACCAGGCTCCAGTCTGATCTGGCAAGGTTTCTACAGCTGGATGCCATTCCTAATGCCAACCACTCAGAGTGTAGTGGGTTCTTTTTATGTGCCACTGTCATGGAAGCCAGTCAGGTGGCACTGGCATCGACCACGTTCGGATGGTACTTTTTACGTGCCGCCAGCACGGGGAGTGAGTCAGGCAGCACTGACATTGACCCACATTTGATTTGGCAGGCTCTTCTCTTCCCATTCATTCTCGACTTTCAGCAGTCTTTCATGATGGCATCTCCAAGCCTCTTTCTTTGCAGAATCATTAAATACAAGTGCACCATCATCCATGTGGATACATTTCTCTCCTGTGACATCACAATTTTCTCTCACATACTGTCTTGCAATCCAAAATACTTCACTTCTTTGATCCTCACGTTGCTGAACATTGGCAAACTTCTTTTCTGCTTCTCCCATGGCTATATATACCTGTCCCTTAGCCTCCCTTCTGGCTATCTGGTACCATTCCCTGTTGCCCCCACTATTCCAGGTTTTCCAGGCCTGTTTCTTTGCTCTAATGATCCTTTCTACAGTATTACAGTAGGTAAGGGACTTTGCACCAGCTGCAGATGTGATCTGTGGTTCTCAGCAAGCTGTCACACAAGAATTTCTAGTTTCCCTCTATGTCACAAGTCTGTAGCTCCTCATCTCTCTCATCAAATTTCTCAATGTGGATGTCCCTAAATGTCGACCATGTGAAGGGTTCTTAAGCTTCAAAAATCCTTTTTTGGATTGGTCTGCTTCTTGACATCCTTCTGGCTTCGAGTCTAAAGTCACTAATGACTAATCTATGCTGGGTAGTACATTCTTCACCAGGGAGGTTCTTTGTATTTAAGAGCAACCCTGCGTCCCACTGTCTGGTGAGGATCAAATCAATCTGGCTAGCAGAGTCACCTGATTGATAGGTTATCAGGTGGCTGGTTGGCTTCCTGAAGTTGGTGTTGCAGATTAATAGGTTGCTTGCATCACAGCATTCCAATAGCCTTGTTCCCTCTTCGTTTTGGGAACCAATTCCATGGCCCCCATGAACACCATGGAAGAAACCAGATTGCTGTCTGACATGCCCACTAAAATCTCCAGCCACAAAGATGAGGTCATTGTCACTCGTCTTTGAGGTAGCCTGTTGAAGGATATCATAAAAGTGGTCCTTCTGATCATTTGGAAGGCCCAGTTGTTAGGTGTAGGCAGATATAATTGTAGCTATACTATTCTGCAAGACCAGCCTGAGCTTAAGCACTCTATCACACACCCTCTATGACCATATCCACCTATTTCTCTGCAAATAGTATGCCTACATCCCCTGCTCTGTCACTGTCAGCTTCCCAGAAGATTTTATACTTATGTGCCTTGCCTGTGAGGACCCTGGTTGAGGCTTCTCTCCACCTTACCTCTTGTATGCAGCATACATCAACACCTCTGTTCAAGCATCTCTACAATCACATTAGACGTACCTATTTTCAGGAATTTGTATCTTTTTACCTTATCCTTAAAAGACTTTTTTAAAAAATTTCTTTTAAATATCTTTACTTTCTACAGATTGGTTCCATCACAGTGAATATGTCCGTAGACAACCAGCCAGAACTGCTGGTGGCACAGCCTGGTGGCACTTATGCCCGCCTTTACCTGCAGCCCAATACCAACCTCACAAGTAATCCTCATGAAAGAATGTGAGTAGATCTTTATTAAGTAAAAATGTATCAGAGAGAGAAAGAGAGAGAGAGTCTTTACATGTCCTTATACTGTATTGGTACTAGTTGGATGAAACATAATATCCTACAACTGGATGCCTTTCCTGAAGCCTGCCCTTGTGTTCAAGTAATACACATTAACCAGTCGTTGTTACCTCCACTTTCCCTGCTGTTGATTGGCATTATATGCATGACTTTGTTTATCATTTTAATATACACTTTTTCCATGGCCTCTTTGGTTTGGATGGAATTTGTTGAGGTAGATATTCTTCCTGATTACCAACCCTTGCTGGTTTCCAAGTAAGGTAATATTACAAAAAAAAATTAATAGAAGAAGCAAAAAAATTTTTTCACATTACATTAGGGAATGCTTTCCAATCTTGTGGTCAGTCCCACTGCATAGCACCTTGGGCAAGTGTGTTTGTACTATATCCCTGGGCCAACCAAAGCCTTGCGAATGGATATGGTTTGTTCACATTACCCTATACGAAGCATAGAGCCAGTTTTCAACCCTGAATGGAATGTCAGTCTGTCACAAGATTATTCATTTTTGCTGGGTTGACTAGAGCAACTTGAAAAGAAGTAATTTGCTCAAGGACATAATGCATCACCTGGTCCCGGAATCAACACAACAATCTCTTGATCGTGAGTCCAACCCCCTAACCACTAAGCCATGTGCCTCCATATGTGAGTGGATATGGTAAAAGGAAACTGAAAGAAGCCAAACATGGATGGTGGGGTGTTGATGTCCAGTCTTGACATCACATGATAGTTGTGAAAGAGTGCCACTGTCACACAAGTGGAACCATTTGTTCCCAGGTGTCTGAGAAAATGTTACCTAACTTGGAAACAGGTGAGGGCTGGTGACAGGAAGAGCATCCAGCCATAGAAAATCTGCCTCAACAAATTCAGTCTGACCCATGTAGGCATGGAAAAGTGGACACTAAACAATGATGACTGTCTTTAATTTATACATATTTAAGAAATCTTTTACTTGTAGTAAAGATGTGATCTATCAATCACTTGGCACATCCCAGACTGGAAATATGAATGTCTACACTGAAATGTTGGGTGGTATATGTCCATCAAAGTTCGGAGAAGTCTCCAAAGGCACTTACTTTGCCTTGTCAACACTGAATGGTATGTAACTTTGAGATTTGTGCTTGTAAATAAGTAATTTGCTGTTGTTGTTTATATTTAGCTTCTTTGCCAGAGGGGCCATGACTTTGATAGCAGAGCACTAAGAACCATCAAGAACATCAGATGGAACCATCACATTTCCAACAAAGAACTACGTGCATGCATCATCCTGCAGCCTCCTATCTCATAGTTATCCATTGCATGTGCTGGTATGGACACATCCTCTGTTTCCTGGTAGGTCATTTGATGCTGCAGCTGTAGGCTGAAAGAAGCCATGTGGCAGGCCCTGCACCAGATGGCTGGACGTGATTGGGGAAGATCTCCAGAGTCTTGATATTACCTTGGAGGATGCAGAGGGGCTGGTATGGGACCGCCAGCAATGAAAAGCACTGATGGATGTGGTTGGCTCTATGCAGGAGTAATCTGAATGTTATTATACTAAATTTTTTTGTTATTTACAAAATTAATTGAAAGAAAGACAGTTTATGTTAACAGAACTATAGTAACAAAAAGGTTAAGTGCAGAATCATGTGTTTTAGATATGAATTTTTTTTTTCTTTAGGTTCTTTGATGCTATTTGACCAGAACAAACCCCAGTGGAGTTTACAGGTGGATCACCAGTTGTTCTCTCTCAGTAAACTGGATGTTACAGGTGATGGAACTGAAGAAGTGGTCTGTTGCTCATGGGACGGTCAAACATATATTGTGAACCATGATCGGGAAGCTGTTCGATTCCAGTTTGAAGAAAACGTTGCTGCATTTGCTGCTGGTAAATTTCACTATTTCTATGGATAAATAACACATTGATCTGTGAACGATTGAAGTATTGGTAGTGTTGCGAGTTCGAGTCCTGCTAGCATAGAGTTTACTTCTCATCTCCTCAAGCATTCATAGAATGAATACATCTGTCCTTGCTTGTCACTAATTCATTTATCTAAGACAGTACAGTGCCCTAAATGTGAACTATGTTGCACTTATCACAAATTTATCTGTGATAACAAGTGTCAATAATTATTCTGTTCAGATTGCAAAGACACTCCCCAACAATCACCCAAAATGCTCTCATTTTTGCTTATGTTTGCATCCCCATGCTGCAAGGCTGCTTATTTTCTATGTAGATATACGTACCTCTACCCATCAACATTGGACCAGTAAATTATAAAAGTAGTAACTTCAGATTTTGGGCCAGAATAATTAAAAAATCAAACCACTCTGGAAAAGGAATTTTTGGAAAACCAAAGTTAAACCAATGACCAATTATTACTAATGATAGCGGGATAAAGGCTGAATCTATTTGCTGCTATCTGCTCTCTATTGTTGTAGTTTCAAATCCTTGTTGAATATTGTGTTGTTAAGCCATTGAGCAAGATACTTGACTACCCATTCATGACACCATTTCTTCGGTTATTACAGGTTTCTATGCTATCAACCCACAGAGTAACGTTCCATGCTTTGTGTATGCGACATTCAATAGACACATCTATCTTTATCATAACATCCGCCTGCCTCAAGTTGCTGCCACCGACCTCATTGAAGTTATGGCTAAACAACCAGAGACAAAGGAAATTCTCAAGAAGCTGAGTATTGACCGTAAGCAAATGCCTTCTCTTCTCACTGTTTTTCCACACAGCTGTGTGATTAAGAAGTTTGCTTCCAAACCACATAGTTTCGGGTTCAGGCCAACCAAAGCCTTTTTCCTGGATTTGACAGATGGAAACTGAAAGGTGTGTGTGTGTGTGTGAGATGTTTAACCCTTTAGTGTTCAGATTACTCTGTTAAATGTAATACTTTTTCACTCAAATTGTTTTGAATTAATCCTGGAACATCTTACAGCTTTGAGGTTTCAATGATGTGATTACTTATTCTTAGAATGGCATTGTAGGTTAGTGTGAGAGGCTAGATATTGCCAGTTTGAATATAAAACATGTGGAATATATTGGGCCGGATTTGGCCAGTTTAAACACTAAAGGGTTAAGCATCTTGAGAGAAAAGTATCAGATGTGGTGTGCAAGAGAGATGACTGTGCTGGTATGGATGAGGACTGCTGTGTAAAGAAGTGTTGTTCTCTTAATGTAGAGGGAACCTGTGGTAGAGATAGACCCAGGAAGATATGGAACGAGGTGGTGAAGCACAGGTAGCACTGGCATTGACCTCGCTTGAATGTTGCTTTTTATGTGCCACTGGCACGGGAGCCAGTCTGATGGCACTGGCATCGACCACATACGAATGGTGCTTTTTACATGCCACCAGCACGGGAGCCAGCCAGGCAGTCCTGGCATCTGCTATGACTACTATTTCACTTGACTCAACAGGTCTTCTCAAGCACAGCATATCTCATGGTGACAGTCTAATGAGTAAAGTAAGTAAAAAAAATAAAAGAATTAGCTTGGCAAGACATACATCATCATCATCATTTAGCATCCGCTTTCCATGCTAGCATGGGTTGGACACTTCAACTGGGGTCTGGGAAGCCAGAAGGCTGCACCAGGCCCAGTCTGATCTGGCAATGTTTCTACGGCTGGATGCCCTTCCTAACGTCAACCACTCCGTGAGTGTAGTAGGTGCTTTTTACGTGCCAGACGGGGCTTGCAAACGGCCACAGTCGGATGGTACTTTTTACATGCCATCGGCACGCGGGCCAGGCGAGGCTGGCTATGGCCACGATCGGATGGTGCTTTTTACATGCCACTGGCACGGAGGCCAGTCGGGGCGGCGCTGGCAACGGCCACGATTGGATGGTTCGCTTACGTGCCACCGGCACTGGTATCACAGCTGCAATTTCCATTGATGTTGATTGACTTCGATTTTGGTTCTGATTTTGATTTTGATTTCCACTTGCCTCAACAGGTCTTCACAAGTGGAGTTTTGTGTCCCCAGAAGGAAAGGTATGCATAAGTCGACTGGCTACTTCCCAGGTAGAGGCCATGGGTTATGGTCTCACTTGTCCTGCCGGGTCTTCTCACGCACAGCGTGCACACATATGGGCTTCTTCCAGTTTCCATCTATAAATCCATTCACAAAACTTTGGTTGGTCTAGTACTGTTGTAGAAGACACTTGATCAAAGTGCCATGCAATTTTTATTAAATTCTATTTAAAGAACATTTTATCTGGCAGAACCCTGTAATATTTTCACAGGCCCTGGTGTTCTCCAGAACCAGTTTGAGAAATTCTGCACTAGAGTATATATTAGAATGCATGCATTCATTTGTACACATGTTAATGCATTTAGGTTGATATCTGTTTTGTGTCTTTTTCTTCAGCTTCCAGCACCAGCCAGCTACAACAGGTTTACCATTATTGTCTGTATGGTTTCAACAAAAATTGACTGGTTTGTCCTGCTGCATGCTAGATGTGCATCTTCTACAATGGTTGGTTGCCGGTGTCTTATCTATGCTAAGTTGCAGAAATTGGTAACTTGTCTCTTCAACACAGAAGAAAAAAAATAAAAGATCCTACATGAGTTTGAGTATGCATGTATTTATACATGTTCTTGTTTCAAGGTGGCGAGCTGGCAGAACCGTTAGCACGCCGGGCGAAATGTGTAACCGTATTTCGTCTGCCGCTACGTTCTGAATTCAAATTCCGCTGAGGTCGACTTTGCCATTCATCCTTCCGGGGTCGATAAATTAAGTACCAGTTACGCACTGAGGTCGATATAATCGACTTAATCCGTTTGTCTGTCCTTGTTTGTCCCCTCTATGTTTAGCCCCTTGTGGGTAATAAAGAAACATATACATGTTCTTGTTTCATTTATAAATGGCACAGCTCTTTAGCTGTAGAAGATTCGGCAGAGCTGACTGGATATTGAAGCTGTTTTGGTACCAGAGGCAAGCTCAGAGAAAGGAATGTGAGTGTGTGTGTGTGTAGGGGCATTGCAATTTATTTATTTAGAACCCAACTAATGTAAACACATTTCCATTCCTCATACACACAGAGCAATATGCTAACATTGCAAAAGCAGAGAGAACGAGGGAAACATGAAAATTTCTGAAGCTTAAATAAGTGGCACCAAAACACCTGTACTAAAATATTTAATACACACAAGTGTGTGTGTGTGTTGTTTTTTTTTTTTTTGCAGTATATTCCAAGTAGAACTTGAGAGCAAACATTATTTTAGATGGTTTTTTTTTTATTTCTTAAGTTAAAGGATTAACTGATTTTTTTTTTAACGTTTTATGTAATCCAACCACTGCTATTAGAAACCAAAAGATTTTTTTTTTTTACATTTCCATACACTCAAATTTATATGTATGTACATGATTCTATGTGCATTATATGTATAAATATATATGTGATACAGTTCTGGTATGCACTGTTTGCTATGATATTTAAATGAAAATATTTTTTTAAATAATTGCAGCGTGGAGGGTGTTTGTAAGCCATTTAAGACTGCAACCTTTTCACTGACAAAAATCCGTGCTCACGGATTTTTGTCTTTGAACATGTCACAGTCTTAAAGCGACGAAAATATTTTGACAAATTAAACTTAAATGTTGAAGTGAATCGAACGGCTTTTGTGTGTTTCTTAAATGGCTTACAAACACCTTCCACGCTGCAATTTTTTTCGTTTCAGCACACGATCTCAGATCAAATCACTTGCTATGCAAGTACATCTCCATAATTTTTAAAATCTTATTATTTTATGGAGACTGCTGGGAAGAAGATATATATACATGCTATATGTACCTTACCGTCAATTATATGGCTTTCATTTTAAAGTTACATGCCTTGGTTTAAGCAGCAGGAGTTCCCTCTGATATATCTCAACACTGGCTTGAAAAAAAAAATGTCTTGTTCATGAGACATTTTAGCTTTTTTTTTTACCAATTTCAAGGTGCTGATTTCAAAAAAGCCCATTCCTTTTTTGCACAGCACATCTGATTGTTTTGCTACAAAAACCAACAGTATTTTGAAAAATGCTATTCGTGCCACAGTAAGAAACTCGGGTTGAACCTGTTTACAGGAATACAAAGTCACAAAAATTAATGATTAGTTTTACTAAAACAAAGTTGTAATATTTCGTTTTTGGATTTGGTTTGCAAGATTCTTTATATGAGTTTGTGTGTTGAAGCATATTCTGTTGTGTCTGGGGAG
The DNA here is from genome assembly GCF_006345805.1 of Octopus sinensis. Taxonomy (NCBI): domain Eukaryota; kingdom Metazoa; phylum Mollusca; class Cephalopoda; order Octopoda; family Octopodidae; genus Octopus; species Octopus sinensis. The sequence goes on along the minus strand of NC_043019.1, from coordinate 23,143,633 downwards.
AGTCATTCTCTTTTAGTACATACATACATACATACACATGCAAACACAACACACATACATACGTACGTGTATGCATGTATAGGCACACACACACACACACACACTGACCCCCACACATGCGCACAAACAAACAAAAGGGAACGCAGTGTAAATAACGGACAGAGTCAAGACTATTGAAAAGGTTGCAAGAGGCAACGAAAATTTTAGGAAAATAAAAAGACGAAATAAATGGAAATTTTACTGGTGAGTGTGTTAAATAATAAGGTACTAAAAGAGAATGACTCTCCCCAGACACAACAAAGTTGTAATACAATTGATGAAAACTACTTAGTCAACTCATTTACTATGGTAAAAATGTTCTTTCATTTAATCTTTCTCAGTGGGAAATTTTGTTACAGTCCCATTTCAAATACCAATGAAAATCTGCCATCGTTATGCTATACCTGGTAACATTCCTTGATTGTTTTAAGACTCAGGTAGAAACACCACCCAGATTTTCAGAAAAGCTTACTAGGTGTACTTGAATACTCTTGTTATATAACCAAGGCTATTAAAACCATGAATTAACTGGTTAACTATTTCAGTGCAACTGCCATTCTTTACATTTCAAAGGAATTTGATTATAACCTCTACAAATGCTTTCTGGGCTGTTGCTTCAACTTTCATTCATAGAAAGTACAAAATTTGGATCCCCGACAAGCTTTCAATTTTTCTCTACTAAGCCCTTGAAAGGATCTATGAATACAGCCAAAGCAGTCCCCTTCCTTGTCTATGGCTCTCACAGATTGCTTCATAAAACTTATCTTAATCTGAGGTGGTGAGAATTTCTGTTAAAATGGCTTGTTTACAATGTTCTTTTCCTCAACCTTCATATGATGTCTTATTGGCCTCTCCTTTCTATGCTAATGTTCAGATTCTACTCTACTGTCTCACAAGCAAAGAAAGCACAGGTATTGCACGTACCCACTCTCTTGCCCAAGGAGGAAACAAACCATCTTCAGCTCTACACATATGATCTACTCTTGTTTGGCTGTAAGATTTTAAATTCAAAACCTGTTTCACTTTCATAAGTTTCTCTTTTGCTCTCATTGAGTGAGCTACTGAAATCAACCCAAATTCATTCACATTGCAGAGAACATAGAATTTGCTTTGAACTATTGAGAAAAGTCAAGGCTGATCTGGAACCCAACCTAGGTCCCCATATCTACGGCGTTCGTAACTGGAATAAGGAGTGGTTGGAGATCACGCGGTCATTAGCCTCAAATAGCCAGGCCTGGTCGGCGTTTGTGAGAGATGCAGCATTGAGGATGAATGAAACCAGCTCAACCCACCCTGGGTGAATGCTGTCAAGTCAAGTCAAGTCATTGAGAAAAGTCAGGAGAAGAGTTTTTCCAAAGCTGCTCTATGTAATAGAGGCTCAGTATCATTACAGTCCTGAAAAATCATCTTTTTCACTGTGTAACAATGATTAAATGTGAAGATTCATTGGATGAAATCTCAATGCGTGGGAGAAAAGATTAAAGAAAAGAACAATTACAATGGCTATTTATTAAGGTTAATGTGGTTTCAAAGTGTAAGGCATAAGGGAGTGGTATGCATGTGTGATTGGGCTCTGGTGGACATCATTGGTGGTTGGGAGGTGTCAACAGTGCTGTCCATTTGGGTTGTGCTGTAGCAGTGGCATCAGCAACATATTAGGGGACCTTCCCCTCTCCTTTCTTTTGCTATGGATTGACTGACTGCCTATATAGTATTTGACCATTGACATTTAATCTTAAGTCTGTCATCTCAGGATCAGCAGCACCATTCATATTGTGGAGTCATGCTGGTCTGATTTACCAAATAAGCAAACAGGTACCTGCCTTCCACCTGTATTTCTTCTCTAACCAGGTCTTCAGTCATATCCAATGACTGACCCTCTCAACTGTAGACTGGATTTCTTTCAAGATAGTATTAGCTTGATGATGATTCACACTGATTGATAACAGCCATCCTTTATGCCTTAAAGTCTGGTTCCACATAGATCATTAATATGCACAATATTGTCCAACCCTTTTGCCGAATACCTTCCAACCTCCCTAACTGCCCTTTCCAGCAGTAAAAACCATCTGTGCTGGTGATGGATCGTCCGTCAGTTCTCAGTTTATCTCCCCGGTAGTTAAAATACACCAATGATTGCTTTAAAAATATGTGGGTTTTGTAAATCAATGTCAGATAACCAAGGAACTTTCCCATAACTAGAAAAATAGGACCGTTAGATTCCAGGCGCTGGTTGTTGTTCCACTTTTCGTAGTCGAATTGGTTTGTGATGGTGATAGTCTCATAATTTCTAGATCCTTGGCCTCCTGAGATGTTTTGCATTTTTCCCAATCAACTTGATTAAATCATCGCACATCGTAATCTCCGAGAACAAAGGGAGTAAAAACTCCTTTATTAAATATTCCGTCAATACAAAGTATGTCCTAAGTTCCCAACCCATCAAGGAAAAATATCTTCCTTCAAGCTTCAATTCCCTTTCTTTCGGTTTTAATCCAATTATTAAGTGATCTTCCGATATTCCTTCCCGCTCAATCTTGGCCAAGAATTCGTGCACATTCAGTTGATTCTTGGTTAACGCTTCGGTCAAGACTTTCTTTGTGGGTATAGGTTGATTGGGTTTGTTTTTAATAAATTCGATCCCTCCGTCTTGGTCATGCTAAAACTCTTCTCGGAATACAATGTGCTCATGTCAACTTGCGCCGGGATATCGAAGCAGGGTAATAAGGGGAGAGTATGCCAGGTCCCTTCCACTTGCTTTAAAATGCAAGCATTTGGCCATTTTTGCTCAATGATATACGACCGAAGGATGTGTTCAGGAGGAAGAGCCGATTCATCTACAAACCATTGTTTCTTTCTTTTGAATTGGGACTCTAAAACAATGAAGGCCAATTCACTAGCTTTGGATTCTGCGTATTGTGTATTGATTTGTTTTGGTGTTGTGACATATTGATGAAGCTTTGTTAATCCGAGATTATAATCTATGAATGGATGCCCCCAGTGGCAGAACACTCCTCTCAGAAAGGCTAAAAATCTAGGGCATATTATCTCATAGTGAGTCAAAAAACCAGGACCCATATGATTCAGACAGGGACTCCCTAGATTGCTTTAAATGTAAACCGAATTTTTGGAACAGAGGAATTTCTGGCAAGCTTTTCTAGAGCGTCCACACAGTGAGATTCCCATAGTTTCATCCCCTTGAATGCTTGATTTCCATGATTTACCAACAGTTTATCTTCTTCTGTATAGTAAAAACACAGGGTTTTGTAGTGGTGTTCATTTCCAAATTCCAAGGAGTTCAGAGCACACCAGGAACAGGTGAATCTTCCCAACAACGTGTCCTTGGCCATCAGTGTCATGTTCCTGTCCATCAGTGTCATGTTCCTGTCCATCAGTATATCATGAGGTTTGAAGAAGCAAAAGCCTGGAAATATGTCAATATCACCCAATATTTCACTGAACAGAGAGACATTATAATCCTTTGAGTCAGCGTCCGCTTGGAGTAATGTAATTTTGAAAATATGATTGTTGATCAGATTGGTTAGTTCTTCAGCACATGAAACATTCATAACTAAAATGACCTTGTAGATTTTGAAGAACATTATATAATAATGGTTTATGTCACTTCGTATAGTCTGAGGATAATTCAACCAATCAAACCGTGTTTCGGAATAACTGGAAAACGTCCTTCCAATGATCTCTGTGAAATAGGTGTCAACTAAACTGCCACACACTTCACTCCATTTTTTTGTTTCCTTCATGATACTGTGTGCAGTAGGGGATCTCAGCGCTGAATGGAAAAAGAGTAAGTTCAGCAATATTTCAATGAAAAAATGTAATATTTAGGTAAAAAACATACCTGTGCACAGGCCTCCCTTCTTTGCAATTTACGGGTTCTATTTCGCTTATCAGAAAGATTTGAGCATTTTTAGTTTGGCATATTGTAAAAGATACTACAAAAGGGAAAGTGACCAGCTGGGGTAAATCTTGTTGGATGTGGGATCGATGTTGGTCATCCTGGTTTCGTGGGAGGCAATAAGGGCCTATATTTTTCAATAATCTTGGTGACTATTTGCATTCTAAATTTCAGCGGTTCCATAGCAGAAGCTGAAGTTTCCAAAGTTGCTTTATACAAAACATAAGCATTCCAGATAGCCAAATCCATCAAATGAAAAAATACTTATCTTTTTTAAACAACGTGAGTAAATTTGTGATTGCTCAAAAATGAAACGACACAAAACAAATAAATTCGTTTGAGTGCTAAAATTAAAAGTTCATTTTGACCAAGTATACTCGTCTGGTTCTAAAAAGATATATTTACGATGCACAAGTAAACTCGGGATAATCTGTTAAGGGGTTAATAGACATAACAAAATTTTCAGTGAAAATTGGCCAAAAACTCACAGCTTCCAAAGACAAGTCCTTCCTCTTTGAAAACCAATAATAATAATAATAATGATTTTCCACAAGCATTTTTTTTTTTTTTTTTAAATACTGATAAATTCATTCCATAGGCTTTGTTGTGAATTAGAATTGTTTGTTTTATTAATACAAGGTCCTTCTCGCACAATACTTGTTTTCCTTGACTGTTTATGCAGGATTTTCCACGATCTACTAAATTTTTCTTAAAAAAAAATTTTAATGTTTTCTGAAAAAAAGCAGTAAAGTCTTGGTGTATGTACTAAAATAAAATTCATAAAAACAATAAAAGTTTCAAATATTTTGTTTCTGTTTTTTTTTTTTTTTTTTTTGTTGTTGTTGTTGATGTTGATGTTGATGATGAGGATGAGGAGGAGGAGGAGGAGGCACGTTTTTGTAAAATATGGGAAATGAATGACACTGCTTATATGACAGTGGCACCCATTTACGACTATCACATTGTGTTTAGACAGGGACACACATACAAATGCACACACATACGCAACTAATGGGTTTCTTACAGTTTTTGACTACCATATCTGAGAATGAAGTCTATAGAAATGGTGGAAAGTTGGAAAACCAGAAAATGTAAAAGAGAAATGAAAGCAGTGGTGAATAAGAGTTATTTCCCTTAGACTATAAATTATGAGGCTGAAAAAACGGTGGCTTAGAGCCTATGGTACTGTTTAGTCAATTCAGGGAGGCACTTCCCAATTTGTCAATAGGAACGTAGGCATATGCTTACAACTGCTGAAAATTTAGGATCTACAATTCAACAGTGTGTTAGAGTTCTTAGATCTGAAAAGAATCTGAGATTTTTCAGCTATGCATAGCTTACATTTTTTTAAATCTTTTTACTCTCTTGTTACTCTTTTACTTGTTTCAGCCATGCTGGAGCACTGCCTTTAGTCAAACAAATCGACCCCAGGACTTATTCTTTGTAAGCCTAGTACTTATTCTATCGGTCTCTTTTGCTGAACCGCTAAGTTACAGTGATGTAAATACACCAGCATCGGTTGTCAAGCGATGTTGGGGGGACAAACACAAACACACACACACATACATATATATACGACGGGCTTTTTTCAGTTTCCATCTACCAAATCCACTCACAAGGCTTTGCGTTAATATATTATTCTCGCTATTATATCTTTTTATATATATTGATATATATATATAAGTTACGATAGATATTAATTCTTATATCTCTTTTTTTTTAAATATATATATATTTATATATAAAGGGATCTAACGTATTACATTTAATTTAATTTAAGAATTAATTTTGTCAGACAATATATTATTTAATTATTAGGTGGCTTATTTATTTGTAATATTAAATTTTAAGCTAATTAGGTATTATATTATTTGATATTTAGTCAACTTTGTTATAGATTGTTATATTAAATCTATAGATACTACACATGTATATTTATTATATGGTTAGCTTATTTAAGAAATATGTCTATATTTGAACCATTTCTTATTTTGATTACAATTTAATGACTTGTACTAGCTTTGTGTATTTTATTTAATTTTAAAGTATTTAATAATTTAAGTATTGTTTTAGTTTTCACTTATGTATATTTAGTATTTTCATATATATATATATATATTAAAGTATATTTATTAATTAATTATTTTATTGTTCTAGTTTATTTTTAACCTGATGAGTGACTATATTTATATCGAAGTAATTTCTCTACTAATATAATCATTTCTTAAATATAGCCATGAAACACATGTCATTCTTCTACAAATTATATACGTTTTTATTATTTTTTTGCAATTTACTTAATCATTGACATTTTATTGTTATTTTAATTTTAATATTTCTATTATATGTAATTTTCTAGATGGTGTAATTTAATTGTTCATTTTGAATTGATAAAAGGTGTTTTTTTTTCTAATTTTATATATATATATATATATACCTGTATCTATCTATGTATGTATGTCTCTCTCTCTCTCTCTCTCTCTCTCTATCTATCTATCTATCTATCTATCTATCTATCTATATATATATATATATATATATATATCCATATTGAAATCACTGAATGAACAAGTAGTCCCAGAATGAAAGGTCTCATTAATTAGACAGCATCAAAGATAAGAAAATAATCAATACTTACCATTAAAAAGAAGAAAAAAAACAGTGATGAAATATGAGACTGACATTTTATTCCTTCTCTGTGGATTAGATTCGTTAATTTGATATTCCTTAATGAGATTCTCAGGTTCAAATTAAATTCAAATTCCAATATTAACTGTATTCATTTTCGTCTGCAAACCATTTGAATGTGTTGTCTCACAGCTTTGCATATCTCTGTCTTCATTTAATCACCAATGACGGATCTTCTATGGAGTTACTCATATACTAGAAATAGCAGCCAAACCTCTTGCCAAGGAAGAAACAATCTAATTGTGGGGCCTCCAAGACCGTGACAGCAAGGGATTTAAGGAATATTAGCGGCAGAAAGATACATGAGAAAGCTGAACAAACAAGCAAAGCCATTTTCACTGCTTCCAGACTTCCTCATGTACTGAAAACTACCAGAAACTGCATCCTCAGAGCCATGGATTCCATGCGAGAACTCCTGAATGTGTCTCCTTTAACACCCCATTACAAGAGTTCGAGACTTCAATGGGCCCAAAAGGACATAACGTTAGACATGAGTTGTGTTCTGTTCAGTGACAAAACCTGGGTAACCCTTGACAGACCTGATAGTTGGGCAGATGATTTGATCTGTTTTGAGTTAGAAAACAGCACAGCTCCCATGACTTTCGGAAACATTTTTTTAATGCTAAGAGTTGCTGAAGCATGGAACAGACTTCCAGCATCAGTTGTTAGTTGTCAGAGCACTGCATCCTTCAAAACTTCCATGCTTCCTGAGATTTGCCAACACTACACCTGATTTTCTCCCCTCCATACACACACAAGCATGTATCTGACTCATACATTGTTCGCTTTCCAGACATTACTGCATATACTTTATATGCACTTTTTGACAAGTTGTGGTGCACCTGAGCACTGTATACAATAATTTCATTATATTATAAACATCAATGTTTTCAATGTCAACAACAGGGTGGAGGAGTCATGTTGTGGGCTGGTATCATTCGGGACAGACTTGTCGGCCCAGAAGTTAAAGTGACTGTAGCCACCTACTGCACTCTTCTGAAGGTCTTGGATCCCTGGTTGGGTGACATACTGCTGTCACTTTTGAGGAATCTTGTACTCATGCATGACAATGCTCCCTCCCACTCTGCTAGGATAACCCAACCATTCCTAGGGTCTTACAGCATACAAGGTGAAAGGTTGATGGTGTGATTGCCAGCATCTCTGGATCTCAACCCTATTGAAAATCTTTGGTCCATCATTAAACAAAATGTTTATGCTAATGGATGCCAATTAACGTCGAAAGATGTCTTATGGGTGACCATCAAAGCTGCAGCAGAGGCAATCCATCCTGCTACTATTAAGAAATTGACAGATTCCCTGACTAGTAGGGTTTTGAAGTTATCCATTGAAATGGTGCTCATGTGGCTAAATAATTCATTATGTCAATAAATTTTATAATATTATGGTTTTCTGTTAAATATATATTCAATGTATTCTTATTACATATTATTACCCTTCATTTTCTGAAAAAAAATGTCTAGAGGAGATATTTTCATTCAAAAGCTATTAGCGTGATTCACCCCAAAACTGAAGAATCTGAAATAAAAAAGAAAGGCCATTACACAGAATAATGAAAACATGACAATGGTGTTGCCATAGTGTGAGAACCAGCTGGGAAAAAGTTTTATCAAAATCAATTCACAGAAAACCGAGAAATTATAAATTTCACTCCTAAGCTATTAGCATGGTTCTTAGTGTATATGGGGGCACCAATATCTTTTAAATGCTTAGGGCCTCTATGGGTCTTAATCCAGCCCTGGTGACCCATGGAGTGCTGCTGTTGGTGATTTGTTTGTTTGTTGAGTGAAGCGGTCTTCTGAGAAGTCCGCAATGAGGTCCTTTGCTATTTGTAAGACCTGCAGAAGAGAAAGCAGGTCAACCCCCGACACCGAGAGCATCGACGGATGGATGAATGCGCATCCAGGCTCAGCCGTTGCGTAGGAAGTCGGGGACAAGAAAAAGGAAGAAAGATCGAGAGAAAGTTGGAGCGAAAGAGTACAACAGGGGTCGCCACCACCCCTGCCGGAACCTCGTGGAGCTTTAGGTGTTTTCGCTCAATAAACACACACAACGCCCGGTCTGGGAATCGAAACCGCGATCCTCCGACCGCGAGTCCGCTGCCCTAACCACGGGGCCATTGCGCCTCCACTTACTGCTGCTGGTCATGATGTTGCTGCTGCCGTTGGTGATGCTAGTGGTACATCCATTACTTTTCTCTATCACTAAAAAAAAAACAAAAAAAAAACTAATTGCTGTGTTTGTTTTTTTTCTTTTTAGAAATTCTACTTCTCTTCCCCCTTCCTTCTCTCTTTCTTTTTTATCTCTCACAGAAAGAATGTCTCACCATTCCAAACCCCAACCTGCCTCCCCAGTTTCCTTTTGTTTTCCTTAGATGACTAACTGTGAGATGCGGTGGGAATTTGGTGGGGGAAGTGCAACGATGATTCAATAATCGATAATTGAATATTCAATAATTTAATTTTTGGTGAATATTTGTATACTAATTAAATAGTTATACATTTATCTAAATAGCAGTGTATGGGGTGGGGAAAGATTATGTTGTGTGTGTGT
>NC_043019.1:23119422-23131922 GCF_006345805.1 Octopus sinensis | reverse complement strand
CTTATTCTTACATCAATGCATAATCGACACAACAGATAGTTCAAAAGCCCTCTTCAGCCGCATGCAATTGCTACGCCAAAGACTTGTATCACTGAAGAGGGCTTTTGAACTATCTGTTATGTCGATTATGCATTGATATAAGAATAAGTTGTTCTATAAAGCTCGAAACATATGTACCGTGACATCCTTTGTGTCCTGTTTTTCATTTATTTCATTTGATACATATATCCTCTCACCTATGCTACTAGCTGGCATATACAGGTGCTTACATTTATCAAGTATTCACCCTGAATTTATTATATATATATATATATATATGTAGACACGATCGCTGATTCACAAGCACTCAGAGACAGACTTGTAGATTTCTTTCTAAAAGAACAAGTCTAAAGTTGTTTGCTTTGAAGAAGCTTTTTTTCGCTCTCTATAAACTTATCAGTAACGTGCAGAAGCAGAAGCAGCAGCAGCAGCAGCAGAAGAAGAAGAAGAAGAAGAAATTTTACAAATTGCAGTTGTAAAGATGGATCTCCAGCATATTGTTTTATGCTGTTATTAAAGTTAAACGCAATATGATGGGTGCCTACATTCATGTCTGGACGTTTTTACAAAGGCATCAAAAAAAGGTTTCGTAAAAGTTAATGTTCAAAAAATATATTCTGAATTACAGGCTGTACTGAACCGGCAGGTATATGAACCCTGGTATAGTATTTATTCCTAAAATATTGCTTTAAAACATTAATTACTTGTAACAAATAAGTAATAGGCGCAGGAGTGGCTGTGTGGTAAGTAGCTTGCTAACCAACCACATGGTTCCGGGTTCAGTCCCACTGCGTGGTATCTTGGGCAAGTGTCTTCTGCTATAGCCCCGGGCCGACCAATGCCTTGTGAGTGGATTTGGTAGACGGAAACTGAAAGAAGCCTGTCTATATATGTATATATATATATGTGTGTGTGTATATGTTTGTGTTTGTCCCCCTAGCATTGCTTGACAACCGATGCTGGTGTGTTTACGTCCCCGTCACTTAGTGGTTCGGCAACAGCGATCGATAGAATAAGTACTGGGCTTACAAAGAATAAGTCCCGGGGTCGATTTGCTCGACTAAAGACGGTGCTCCAGCATGGCCGCAGTCAAATGACTGAAACAAGTAAAAGAGTAAAGAGTAATATATAATATCGTGGATTTTGTAATTGGTGGTGCAGTGGTGCATTTTTGCAGCTTGTCTTGGACAAGGTTTACCCTAGCTACGCCACAGCAAGCAGGTTCCTTTCTTTTCAATATTCTGTGAAAATATGTCTGGTGATGGGTAAATATTACATTGCTTAGAAACAGGTGAGGTTTGGTGACAGGAGAAGCATCTGGCTGCTGGAAATCTGCTTCAGCAAATTTCGTCCAACCCTTGCCAGCAGGGAAAAGTGGACTTTAACCCTTTAATGTTCAGATTACTCTGTTAAATGTAATACTTTTCCACTCAAATTGTTTTGAATTAATCATGCATTATCTTATAGCTTTGAGGTTTCAATGATGTGATTGTTTATATTTAGAATGACATTGTCGGGTAGGTGTGAGAGGCTAGATATTGCCAGTTTGAATATAAAACATGTAGAATATCTGGGCCAGATATGACCGGTTTAAACACTAAAGGGTTAAGACAATGATGATGATGATGCCAATGAAATACTTAAGAGAAGCCTTTGTATTTTTCATTCAGAACCCTGTTACCCTAGTGCAAAATTAAACCAATGGAAAGAATTAGTTCAACATCTTAAGACGGTGCCCCAGTATGGCCGTAAGTCAAATGAATGAAACAAGTAAAAGAATAAAAGAATACTAACATACATACACACACACATACGTACACAATCATACATAGTCATGCATACACACCCATATATACATATACATATTCATACATACACATATACATATATACATACACAAGCACATACATCCATATTTCTGTCCCCCACCCATCCATACATATATTCATAACATACCCACACATATACACGCACATGCATACATACATACACTCATTCATACATACGTTCATACATACACACGCACATGCATGCATACATACATACATACACACATACACATATACATACACACATGCATACATGCATACATACATACACACGCACATGCATACATACATACACACGCACATACATGCATACATACACATGCACATACATGCATACATACACACGCACATGCATACATACATACACATGCACATACATGCATACATACATACATACATACATACATACATACATACATACATACATACATACACACATACTACATACATACATACATACATACATACATACTCATGCATGCATACATACATACATACAACATACATACTACTACATACATAATACATACATACCATACATACTACATACATAATACATACATACCTACATGCATGCATACATACATACATAACATACATACATACATACACACATACATACATACATACATACATACATACATACACACATACATACAGACATACTACATCACACATACATACATACATACATACATACATACATACATACATACATACATACATACATACATACACTACACATGCACATACATGCCACCCCCATACATACATACATACTACATACATACATACTACATACATACATACATACATGCATGCAATACATACATACAACATACATACATCATACATACATACATACATACATACATACATACATACATACATACATACATACATACATACATACATACATACATACATACATACATACACACATACATACATACATACATACATACATACATACACACATACATACATACATACATACATACACACATACATACATACATACATACATACATACATACATACATACATACATACATACATACATACATACATACACACGCACATACACACATACATACACATGCACATGCATGCATACATACATACATACATACATACATACATACACACATACATACATACATACATACATACATACACACATACATACACATGCACATACATGCATACATACACACGCACATACACACATACATACACATGCACATGCATGCATACATACATACATACATACATACATACATACATACATACATACATACATACATACACACATACATACACATGCACATACATGCATACATACACACGCACATACACACATACATACACATGCACATGCATGCATACATACACATACATACATACATACATACATACATACATACATACATACATACACACATACATACACATACATACATACATACATACATACATACATACATACATACATACACACATACATACATACATACATACATACATACATACATACATACATACATACATACATACACACATACATACACATACATACATACATACATACATACATACATACATACATACATACATACACACATACATACACATACATACATACATACATACATATATACATGCATGCATGCATACATACATACATAGAAATAGTACATATATATGTACATACATACATACATATGATACACATCATCGATGCATGTACTGCAGCTGACTGCATCACCACCACCACTGCCACTACTGTCACAACCACCAACACCACAAACACCACCACCACCACAACCATCACCACAACCACCACCACCACCACCACTACTGCCACAAGTAACAATAACAATGCAACCTCCAGCATCACCATCATCATCATCATACTGCAATCACCAACTGCACAATCTCCACCACCAACACCACTGCCGCCGCCACCACCACCACTACTGCCACAGTCTACGTCCGGGTTCCCTCTCCCATCCACCCTTATCTTGTCTTATTGTGTTGTGGTTAAACAGGAATATTTTAATTTCCACAGGTCAATGGGTAGATTCCTCATCAAACGGAATCACAGAATCACTGAATCACAGAATTAGAGAATAATGGAATTACAGAGTTGCATAAAACACGAGCTATCAATAGATTAAACAGTGTGATGAAAGGGGATTTGTAGTTTGGTAAGAAGGGGGGGGGGATTGATTATCATCATCATCATCATTATGGTCATGAATAGGATCAATATATTGATAGAGCCCCAGCAACACCATCATCACCACCATTGTCATCAGCACCACCACTACCATCATCATCGACACCATCATCACCATTATCATCACCGCAACCATCATCATCATCATCATCATCTTTCCTTCCCATATCATCACTACAGCCACCACCAACAACACCACCACCAACAACACCACCACCACCTTCATCACCACTACCATCATTATCACCACCATCACCACTACCATCGTCATCATCATCATCCTTCCCCACAAATGATCATCACCACCATCACCATCACCCTCACCATCATCACCCTCACCATCATCATCATCTCCACCACCACCACCACCACCACCTTCATCACCACTACCATCATTATCACCACCATCACCACTACCATCGTCATCATCATCATCCTTCCCCACAAATGATCATCACCACCATCACCATCACCCTCACCATCATCACCCTCACCATCATCATCATCTCCACCACCACCACCACCACCACCTTCATCACCACTACCATCATTATCACCACCATCACCACTACCATCGTCATCATCATCATCCTTCCCCACAAATGATCATCACCACCATCACCATCACCCTCACCATCATCACCCTCACCATCATCATCATCTCCACCACCACCACCACCACCACCTTCATCACCCTACCATCATTATCACACCATCACCACTACCATCGTCATCATCATCATCCTTCCCACAAATGATCATCCACCATCACCATCACCCTCACCATCATCACCCTCACCATCATCATCATCTCCAACCACCAACCACCACCACCTTCATCACCACTACCATCATTATCACCACCATCACACTACCATCGTCATATCATCATCCTTCCCCACAAATGATCATCACCACCATCACCATCACCCTCACCATCATCACCCTCACCATCATCATCATCTCCACCACCACCACCACCACCACCTTCATCACCACTACCATCATTATCACCACCATCACCACTACCATCGTCATCATCATCATCCTTCCCCACAAATGATCATCACCACCATCACCATCACCCTCACCATCATCACCCTCACCATCATCATCATCTCCACCACCACCACCACCACCACCTTCATCACCACTACCATCATTATCACCACCATCACCATACATCGTCATCATCATCATCCTTCCCCACAAATGATCATCACCACCATCACCATCACCCTCACCATCATCACCCTCACCATCATTCATCATCTCCACCACACCACCACACACCACCTCATCACCACTACCATCATTATCACCACCATCACCACTACCATCATTATCATCATCATCCTTCCCACCATTATCATCACACACCATCATCATCACCCTCACCATCATCACCCTCACCATCATCATCATCTCCACCACCACACCACCACCACCTTCATCACCACTACCATCATTATCACCACATCACCATACCATCGTCATCATCATCATCCTTCCCCACAAATGATCATCACACCATCACCATCACCCTCACCATCATCCACCCTCACCATCATCATCATCCTCCACACACCACCACACCACCCTCATCACCACTACCATCATTATCACCACCACACCACTACCATCATTATCATCATCATCCTTCCCCACATTATCATCACCACCATCATCATCACCCTCACCATCATCACCCTCACCATATCATCATCTCCACCACCTCCACCATCAAAGCCACCAGCACCACCACCTCCACCACCACCACCCCGCATTACTGCCACTACCACCGCCACCGCCACTGCTGCTGTCAGTGCCGCCACCACCACCCCTGTCGCCGTCGCTGTCGCCACCACTGCCGCCTCCACCGCACTGCCCCCCCACCGCCGCCACCACCACCACCGCCACCATCACATTACCACCACTGCTACTGCCACTGCCACCGCCACTGCTGCTGCCACTGCCGTCACCACTGCTGCCAAAGCCATCACCGCCACCACTGGCCACCACCACCACCACCACAGTACACTGCCTCACTGATATTGTTGAAATGTCTACTAGACACACTCTGCAATTTCTCTGTGATTGTATCTTTGATAATGGTACCACACAAGTGCTGAGACAGACAATAAAATGTTGTTGTTGGTGTTGTTGTTGTTAGTTAACCCTAGGTCAGTCCTAATCAATCAAACTTTATTAATTAACATTATTCTAGCATTGACCAACACTGTGCCTTTGTGTAGCCACAATCTCCAGTCACTTGGTGTGTTCTAACTTTTCCTCGAAGCTAGGTTTGGGATTTGATTGCTATTTCTAGTAGCTCAACAACTTTCTTGCTGTTGTCGTTGTTCTCGCTGTTACTGCCGTTGTTGTTGACTTACAAGAAACAGCAGCTAAATTTCCTCAAATCATACTCGACTATCTTGAAAAATGATGGACACTTAGTCCTAAATATATACAAATCATCAAGGTGGTCACAACTGGAATGGGTCAACTACATGTTAATCTTAATTGAGAAGATCTCTTATCAAAGATCTTTCTACTATGACCATCTAATCTGTTTTTAATCAAACAGGCTAATATCCATACAAATATATAATCTTATACAATATATGAATATGCTTATAATGGATTCTCTTGGCGCTTTGGTCAATGAAGGGCAGACCAAAGCCTTGTGAGTGGATTTGGTAGATCTATATATATCTAGTATATATATATATTATATATATATATATATATATATATATATATATATAATATATATATTTATATATATAGGGGGAAGTTTACGAAAATAAACAAAAGACGAAGGCAGGTGGAGTACAAACAAACAAATGTATTAGTATAGCGCTCAGGAATAAAAAAAAGTCTTTTACGTTTCGAGCCTATGCTCTTCTACAGAAAGGTAGACAGAAAAGAAACAAGGAGAGAAAAGGAGAGAGTCTATATATATATATAGACGAGTAAAACACCCCCCCCCCGTCCAATGGATGGTGCTGAGTTGTCAAACATTTAAACCAAATTTTCTCAAAACAGCTTGTCCAACTGTCCCCTGGGCCTCCCCTTTGAGAAACACTGATTTAACCTAAATTTGAGACACCAGCAAAAGAAGAAATAAAGATAGACTTTTTCTATTCCAAAGAAAAACGATTTTATCCACACAAATATGCAACCAAAGAGTTTAAAGTACCAGTAATAATAAGGCTGTTGACTGGGAGAACACAAACATGGTTTAAATAGTAAGCTTGGCAGGAAAGAAACGTGCCTTTAAGCAGTACAAAAACAACAAAAAATGGAAGCTGCAGTTATGTACAGGTTGACGGAAGAAAAGCAGGACAAAAATGGCTTTATCGATCGCATTCTCACCTGGAATCGATTTTTGTAATTTTTTCAAGACTTATACATGCCCTGGTACTGTCGGTATCTACATATCAAATTTGAGCGCAATCGGATGGAGGATGCCCAAGATCCTAGAAGACACACACACACAGACAGAATGGATTTTATATAATAGATGTTCTGTGTGTGTGTGTGTGTGTATGTGTGTGTGTGTATGTGTGTGTGTGTGTATGTGTGTGTGTGTATGTGTGTGTGTGTGTGTGTGTTTGTGACTGTGTTTGTCTCCCACCACCACTTAACAGATAGTTTTGGTGTGCTTATGTCTCCATAACCTAGTTGTTCAGCAAAAAGAGATTGATAGAATAAGTATACTCTTTTTACTTGTTTCAGTCATTTGACTGCGGCCATGCTGGAGCACCGCCTTTAATCGAGCAACTCGACCCCGGGACTTATTCTTTTGTAAGCCCAGTACTTATTCTATCGGTCTCTTTTGCCGAACCGCTAAGTAACGGGGACATAAACACACCAGCATCGGTTGTCAAGCACTGCTAGGGGGACAAACACAGACACACAAACACACACACATACATACATATATATATATATATACGACAGGCTTCTTTCAGTTTCCGTCTACCAAATCCACTCACAAGGCTTTGGTCGGCCCGAGGCTATAGTAGAAGACACTTGCCCAAGGTGCCACGCAGTGGGACTGAACCCGGAACCATGTGGTCTGTAAACAGTGGCTTAAAAAATGAAAACAAGAACTGGAATCAATTTATTTGACTCAGAGTTCTTCAAGGCAGTGCCCCAGCATGGCCGCAGTCTAATGAATGAAACAACTAAAAAAATAAAAGACATCTATGTATGTATCTGTCTGTCTGTCTGTCTCTGTCTGTCTGTTTCTCTTTATCTATATCTATATCTATATCTATATATATATACACTTGCATGCACACACACATATATACACACACATATATATATGTGTATATATGTATGTATTTAGGTTAATTGAGAAAGTAATGTACAATATTTATTAAAATTTACTCTCAAAATCTATTTCAATTTTGTTTCAATTTCCCCCCTTATCTTCTCCATCATTTATTCTATACTTTAATCATATATCTTCATTATATATTATATATTTTAATTATTTATCATACACTATTGTATATTATATACTATTATATGTTATATATTTTTACTATATATTCTATGTGATTTTATATTTATTAAATATTTCTAAAACAGATTTATTACCTTTCATGTATTTAATGAAAGTAAACTGTAATTAGAATGACTGGTTTTGATAATTAGATAATCATAATGGTGTGTGAAATTAATGTGAGACAGACATCCTGGCATGTATAACACAGGCATGTGTTAATGGTTTAATTTTTATATCGGCACAGACATGGCTGTGCGGTAAGAAGCTTGCTTCCCAACCACACGGTTGGGGGTTCAGTCTCACAGTGTGACACCTTTACAAGCTGTGTAAACTAATAAGGAGAGTACAGGAGGCGGTCGAAAAAGCCAGCTTCTATATATTGACTGCCATGACACTGCATCCTTTAAGGCCCTCATGCTTTCCGAAATCTGCCGAAACTACACCTGATTATATATACACTTTAGATGAGTTGTAGTGCACCTGAGCACTGTACACAATTATTATTATTATTATTATTATTATTATTATTATATTATTATTATTATATGGCTGAAGCGGGAAGACCGAAAATGGCTTGAAAGTCATAAACACGTCGACGGGAAATAACATCATTAGGTGAGACAAGCTGACTGAATCAGCTTTGCTAACTGACAGGTGACGGTCGTTTAGAAAAAGCGCGGGCTAAAACTACGCGCCTTCACTAGTCAGTTAAGGTGAGACAGTGTCACATGACAACTTGCTGGGGCTGCCTGCTGGAGCCTATGCGGCAGGTATTTAAAGAGAAAAATTTGACAAGACAGTCAGTCACCGGCTGACACTCGCTGACATATCAAATTTGAGCGCAATCGGATGGAAGAGGCCAGGGAACAGAAGAAAGAAGAAAGAAGACATGCACCCACCACCAGAGCTGAAGACACCTCCGAAAGGAGGGGCCCCGCCACGTCAAGACGGTAGAGGAGTAGGGGCCGAAACCGGACGTGGTTCCTCCTGATGATGTCTTAAGCTAACTGGATCCTATAAAGGAGCTGTTGTGGTAGCAGACCACGAAACACGGTTGTAATTCTCTAGCCTCAGGCTAACCAAAGCGTTGTGAGTGGATTTGGTAGCTGGAAACTGAAAGAAGCCTGTCATATATATGTATACATCTATGTGTGTCTTTGTGTCCGTGTTTGTCCTCCCATCATTGCTTGTCAACCAGTGCCGGTGTGTTTACCTCCCTGTGACTTAATAGTTTGGCAAAAGTGACTGATACAATAAATATGCAACTTTAAAATATAAGTACTGGGGTTGAGAATTCTTCAAGGCGGTGTCCCAGCATGGCCACAGTCTAACGACTGAAGTAAATAAAAGAAAAAAAGATAAAAGATATACATACATAGGCACACTGGTGGTGGTGGTGGTGGTAGTGGTAGTGGTGATGATGATGATGATGCTGGTGCTGTTGGTAGTGATTATGTTGCTGGTAGTGTTGGTGGTGGCGATGATGATGATGGTGGTGGTGTTGATGGTGACGGTGATGATGATTATGGTGATGATGGTAGTGATGATGATGATGATGGTGATGGTAATGGTGATGATGATGATGATTATGATGAAGACGGTGATGGTGTTGGTGATGATGGTAGTAATATTGGTGATGCTGATGTGTTGATGCCTGATGATGATGATGATGATGATGATGATGATGATGATGATGATGATGATGGTGGTGGTGGTGGGTGGTGGTGGTGATGATGATGATGATGATGATGATGATGATGATGGTGATGATGATGATGATGACGATGATGATTATGATGAAGACGGTGATAGTGTTGGTGATGATGGTAGTAGTATTGGTGATGCTGATGTGTTGATGCCTGTGTTGGCAAGGCCAATGTTATTGTGCTTTAAAGAAAGAAGAGAGACCAATACCATCCGTTAAGTGACTCCAGTCCAAAATTCCATTAAGCTCATATCTTGCTGTTTCTCTGAGAGAATGATGGATTTAATTCCTGGCTATTTATATAACTGCTACGGAGTGTATCGGATAAGAAGACATGGACAAGAAGGATTAAGGAGAATTATTTTCAAAATGGAAGGGGTTAGAAGCAGGGGCAGGAAGCTTGAATAAAATAATAATAATAATAATAATAATAATAATAATAATAATAAAAAATAATAAAAATGATAATAAAAATAAAAATAATATAATAATAAAATATTAATGATAATAATAAAAATAATGATGATAATAATAATAATAATAATATGATAATAATAATAATAATATAATATAAAAAAACTAATAATAATAATGATGATGATGATGATGATGATGATAATAATTAATAGTAATAATGATAATTAATAATAAAAAAACTAATAATATAATAATAATAATGATGATAATAATAATAAATGATAATAATAATGATGATGATGATGATGATGATGATGGTGATGATGATGATGGTGATGGTGATGATGATGATGATTTCCATTACATTTCGGACAGATTCAGTGCTGAGTTGCTGAAGCAGAAATATCATTATAGCAAATATTCTGCTCAATACCACAGTTTTGTTTGTCAGTTGCTTGACCTTAACCACTAGGGCATGTCCCTTAGTGGCTGACAGTATACTCTTTTACTCTTTTACTTGTTTCAGTCAGTTGACTACAGCCATGCTGGAGCACCACCTTATTCTTTGTAAGCCCAGTACTTATTCTATCGGTCTCCTTTGCCAAACCGCTAAGTGACAGGGACATAAACACACCAGCATCGGTTGTCAAGCAATGCTAGGGGACAAACACAGACACACAAACACATATATATCTATATACATATATACGATGGGCTTCTTTCAGTTTTCGTCTACCAAATCCACTCACAAGGCTTTGGTCGGCCGAGGCTATAGTAGAAGACCACTTGCCCAAGGTGCCACGCAGTGGGACTGAAACCCGGACCATGTGGTTGGTAAGCAGCACTTACCACACAGCCTCCTGCACCTATGTGTATCTTTGACCTTGAGTAGGAATAGTTGGGGAGCATCATAGCTGTGTATTGAGAGGGATTCTTTTGGGTTTGAATAAATGTAACAAAAGCAAAGTTTGAAGGAAATATTTAAGCCATTTTTCATACTTTCTAAAGGTAAGCAAATCAGAAATAATAGTTGCTACCCAAGGAGAAAACTTGTGTTACCCAGTGTTGTAGATGGAACTGAATAGCATCTCTGCTTGAATTTCCAAAGGTAAAAATATCACTAAAAGCAAAATAAGTAAATTTCTTTTTCTATTATTATTATTTACAATTTTTAAAAATAATATTTTTACTCAGATTCTCTATTAGAAAAAGATTAAAGAAAACATGATTAAAGTCAAAAAATTTCATTGTTTGTTAAGTATTTTCATTTTAAAATGAAAAGAAGAAAGAATTAAGTTTTTAGGGTGAAAATGTATTCTATGATTGGTGTAGTTATATTTCTATAAAAAAAAATGTGTTTTATAAATGTTTTCCGCTATATCAAGTTTTCACAAAAATGTACAACAAAATGTATGTACATTTTATTTGCTGTGAAATGTCTGTAGGTTTTCTTTTTTTCTTATTTTTTTTCTTACTTTTTTCTCTTTTATTTTGTCTTTTTCCAGATTTATTTTATTTGGTTGCGAAGGGAAAGTCGATACATAAGGGGAAAAAAAAAATGTAAGTGATGGAGACAGGTGAATAGATAGATTGATTATAGATAGACACACATATATATATATAAGCATACATGTATGTATATAACCATAAATATAAGTATATGCATGTCTGTCATGTAAACACACACACACAACCATATTTGTAGGTGTGCATATATGATATATAGAGACATGCATAATTGTATGT
>NC_043019.1:23094785-23114785 GCF_006345805.1 Octopus sinensis | reverse complement strand
TGATGATGATGAGGAGGATTGGGAGGAGGAGGAGGAGGAGACGGAGGAGGAAGGGTGACCGATGATGCTGGTGGTAGTGGTGGTTATGAGGATGAGGAGGATGCCACTCCTACTGCTAACGACAACGACAATGATGACGATGATGATGATGACAATAATTACAATGTTGGTGGTGGTGGTGGTGGTGGTGGTGGTAGTGAGGATTGTAGTGATGACAACAACGATAATGATGATGATGATGATGATGATGATGATGAAAATGATGACAAAGAGGAGAAGGAGGAGGAGGAGGAGGAGGAGGAAGCAGGAAAAGGAGGAGAGCAGAAGGATGATGATATTGATGATGATGATGATGACGATGACCATTACGATGACAATGGCAGTGATGATGACAATAGTGATGATATATAGCCATATCAACTTGAAGCTGTGAAACTCCAAATGGTGTTGCTGACCCCCCACCCCACCCCACTCATTCCTGAAGTACATTATTACATAAATAACTGTAGTTGTTGGCCATTGTTCTCCCAGCATGCAACATTTTAACACTTGTTTGAGCCAGCTTCGTTTTCCCTCTTGGATAACAAGAGATGAACGAAAACCAACTCACGAACATCACTTACATGCTCCTTTTCTCTCTGGCATTCACACACACACCACACACACACACACACAAACATACACACATGCATATATATATAATATATATATATATATATGTGTGTTGTGTAGTGTATATTTGCATGTACATACTTGTATGCATGCATAAATGTATGTAAACATATACATACATATATACACATATTCTTGCTTGTGTATATGTTTGTGTGTGTGTGTGTGTGTGTGTGTGCGTGCTTGTGTGTATATATATATATATATATATATACACAGACACACATACAGTTACATTCATACATATATTTCCATGTTTGCATGTATGAAAGAATGTATGTGTGTGTGTGTGTTTATGTATGTATTTGTATTTGTATGTGTATGTATATATATATATGTAAAGCAGCAGAAAATTCTGAGTTTCCGATGAACGGCAACGGGAAACTCAGAGTAACAGGTTTTGTTGAATTTTCTGCTGCTTTAAATAAAGCATATTACTCTACCACTGGTATTTGAGTACTCTTTTTTCCAACTTGTTTCACATTTATGTGTTTACTCTGGTATATATATGTATATATATATATGTATGTATATTATATATATGTATATATATATATATATGTATATATATATATATATATATATATATATATATATATATATATATATATATATATATCTATATATATATATATAAAGCACATTCACAAACACACACATACTTGCATATACACATAAACAACTCCACCTCCCCATACACACACAGATACACACAGAATAACAGCTTAAAAGTTGTTTATCATATTCTGATGAAGGTGAAAATGCAAATAGCTTCTCCTACTTTTCAGACGTACATAAACAACATCTATTACCATTAACATTTATTGCTCATATTTTCACCTTTCTATACTTCAAGGGCTGTTGTTATACAGATTCACCTGTGATATACTATGCGCCTTATTCAAAAATTTCCTTCTTATACAAATTTCTGTAGAGTTTTGGAACAGTCTTCTTTGAAATTCTTTTGCATCGTTAGAAGAGAAAAAGTTATGGAAGTAGGTAAAAATGTAAAAGAAATTGGAATTTTTTTGTAAAAAAATATTTACTTTTTTTAAATTTTTCATTTTTTAGTTGTTTCAATCATCAGACTGTGACCATGCTGTAGCACCACCTTGAAGAATTTTAGCTGAATGAATTGGCCCCAGTAATTATTTTATAAAGCCTGTTATTTATTCTATCGGTTTCTTTTGCTGGACCAGTAAGTTGTGGGGATGTAAACCCACCAACACTGATTATCAAGCAGTGGAAGAGACAAGCACACACACACACACAATATATGTATATATATGTAAACAAATAAATATATATATATGTATCTTTTTGTTTTAATGGACTTCTTTCAGTTTCCATTTACCAAATCTACTCACAAAGTTTTGGTTGGCCCAAGGCTATAGCAGAAGACACTTACCCAAAGTGTGATGTAGTGGGATTGAACTTGAAACCATGTAGTTGGCAAGCAAACTTCTCACCACTCAACCACGACGACACCTATTTGTTCAGAATAGTTCATTTCTGTTGTCTAAAATACAGAGATGCTAAAAAAATTGTTAAAAAGGGAGAAAATGGATCATTTTTCATTCTTATGCAAAGATATTTGCACAGGTTTGGCTGTGTGGAAAGAAGCTTGCTTGCTAACCACATAGTTCCAGGTTCAGTTTCACTGCATGGCACCTAGGGTGCTTCTACAATAGACTCAGGTTCACCAAAGCCTTGTGAGTGGCTTTAGAAGGTGGAAACTGAAAGAAGCCCTTTGTATATATATATATATATATATATATATATACATACTCGATAAGTAGAACAGGTGTTGGGAGAAATTTCATAAGGTGTACCCAGTGCAAGTAAGTAGTGGAGGCTGGTTGTTCCAAAAGCATAGCAGCTAGAACAGTGTTTTCCAACATGGGATGTGGGAAAATTGAGGGTGGGGCATGCATTAGTGTGGGTTGTTAAAATTTTTGTGAGTGACTTGAGTGCACACTTGTTGACCTTAAACCTATCTTTGGACATTGAAATGTCGAGGCAGTTGTTTCAACAATTCCATACTCATATTTCCATTTTACAGCCATTTGCAGATACAGAATGTTGAGACAGTTGTTTCAACAGCTCCATGCTCATATTTTTATTCTGAAGCCGAGCAGATAGAAACTACAAGATTTACTGTTTTGAATTTAGCATAATATTTCTCCAGTTGTGATGGCAAAATAACAGATCTACATGTACCAGTTATTTATTGCAAAAGCCAGAGTTTTGTCTCATTCAGTGTTTTTAAATTGTTGTTGTTATTCTTCATTCAACGACCAACACCGAAAACACTTTGTACAGTAAATAAAAGCTTCTGTTAATTGCTTGTGAGTGTTGTTTATCATTTACACACAGCTAACGACTCAATGCAACCATCACAGAAAAACGCCTCACATAAGACAGCACTAACAACAACAACAACAACAACAGCACAAGCAACAAAATAACAATAAAAGTAACAACAAGAATAAGGGCAACAACAACATTGATAACAACATTAACAACAACAATAAAATAAGCAATGACTGCCAACAGCCAGAACAATTACAGCAACAACAAAATAACAATGGCCGGATCAATAACAACAACAAAATATTCTGAACAACATTAATGACAACAGCGGTAACAACAATAATAACAGCAACGACATGATGGATAACAACAATAACAAGAATAACTTATTTCGCACAAGCATCCATTTCACACCTTTTGTTGATTTTTTTTTATTTTCCTTCTTATTTTCAAAGAATGAATTTACATTAAATAAATGAATTCACACTTAAAATAAAAATAAACTAATCTCAATACAGAAAAATAAAACCCTATTTCCTACAAATAAACAAATAAATATATAAAGCTAGAGTTTTTAAAAATCCTTTCAATAGAAATTGAAAGAAAGGACAAAAAAAAAAAAAGGAAAAAATGAACAAAACGTTTTGAGTGAAAATTGCAAATGGCGGCCATGACAGTTCCATAATCTGGAAAACAGGAAAACAGCAAAAAAGAAGAAGAATGTCTAAAACTAGCGCAATACATAAGATATTGAACAATACATACATACATACATATATATATATATATATATATATATATATATATATATATATATATATATGTATATGTATATGTATATGTATATGTATATTTATATGTAAATATATATATATATATATATATATGTTAGTATTTTAGCTTTAATAAGTTTTAATAACCATATTTTTTTTTAAAATATTAACAACTTTAGGATTTCTGCTGTGCTTTAATTCCTTCATCAAATATGTCTGTTGGAATTATTTCTCTTTAAATTATTCATTGTGTATTTATTTGTGTTTAATGTTGTTGTTGTTTTTTTCTTCTTCTTAGTTTTATCAAGGTGGTGAACTGGCAGAATTGTTAGCACATCAGGCAAAATGCTAAGTAGCATTTCATAAGTCTTTATTACATTCTGAGATCAAATTCCACTGAGGTAGACTTTGTTGCACACATATGGTTGTGATGCATGTCATAGGCTTTCCTATAATCTATCCATGCTATTGTTAGATTTTTCTTTCTGGTTTTTACTTCATTTAGAACTGCTTTGTCTATATATAATAGATCATGCATTCCTCTAGTCTTCTTCCTGCAACCTTACTGTTCTTCTGGTAGTAAATTCTGGTTGTCAAAGTGCTCGTAAATGCTTTCTGGGAGCATTCCTGTTAACAGCGGCCACACTAATGGCAAGCAAGTGATTGACCTATAGTTGCTAGTTATCATCATCATCATCATCATCTTTCACTTTACTTTACTTACTTTTACTTGTTTCAGTCATTTGACTGCGGCCATGCTGGAGCACTGCCTTTAGTCGAGCAAATCGACCCCGGGACTTATTCTTTGTAAGCCCAGTACTTATTCTATCAGTCTCTTTTTGCCGAACCGCTAAGTGACGGGGACGTAAACACACCAGCATCGGTTGTCAAGCAATGCTAGTGGGACAAACACAGACACACAAACATATACACACACATACATATCTATATATATATTTGCATACATACGACAGGCTTAAGGCTTTGATCGGCCCGAGGCTATAGTAGAAGACACTTGCCCAAGATGCTACGCAGTGGGACTGAACCCGGAACCATGTAGTTCATAAGCAAGCTACTTAACCGCACAGCCACTCCTGCGCTTGTACAGTTTGGAAATAAAAATACTGTTTTTTTTTTTGTTGTTTTTATTCTTTTTTTTTTTAAAGCTTACCAAATGAACCTTAAACAGAAAATTCTTTTCTAAGAATATGAACTGATCCAAATTTGACAGATATTTTTGCATCACTCAAATGTCTGCCCTGATGTCTATTACTTTCAGGTGGAACATGGCTAGAGATTGAACCCAAGGCTCTGAAGATAACTGGAATGACTTTCACACTTACTTTTGGTTTTGAATATCATAACCTTGATAAAAATCTGAGCAAACTGAATCAACAACTCAATTTTCATTTGATTGTGGAATGACAGATATTTTTGCATCACTCAAATGTCTGCCCTGATGTCTATTAACTTTCAGGTGGAACGTGGCTAACGATTGAACCCAAGGCTCTGAAGATAACTGGAATGACTTTCACATTTTACTTTTGGTTTTGAATATCATAACCTTGATAAAAATCTGAGCAAACTGAATCAACAACTCAATTTTCATTTGATTGTGGAGTGAAACAAATAGATTGTGTGACATTAATGGTCTTGAGAAAAAATAAAATAAAAGGCATGCCAGTCACATAATCCCCAAAACCTACTGCCTTGTGCCCATATCAGACACACAGACAGACATTATTAGTTTGTATATGAGAAAATGAGAGAAGACCGTTTAGTAAAGTGATGTCAATTATTTTGGTTGTGTTTTTGTTTTACTTTTGAAAGGTCAAACTACATAGGTATATATCTGCGTGTGTATGTATTTGTGTATGTATGTATGTATGTATGTATGTATGTATGTGTGTGTATGCATGTATGTATATATGTATGTGTGTGTGCATGTATGTGCGTGCATGTATGTGTGCATGCACATGTGTATGTATGTGTGTGTGTATGTGTATTTGTGTATGTATGTGTGTATGTATGTGTGTATCTATGTGTGTTTATGTATGTATGTATGTGTATATGTGTGTGTATTTGTGTATGTATGTGTGTATCTATGTGTGTATGTATGTATGTGTCTATGTGTGTATGTATGTGTATATGTGTGTGTATTTGTGTATGTATGTGTGTGTATATGTGTGTGTATATATGTATGCGTATGTACATATGTGTGTGTGTGTGCATGTATGTGTGTATATATGTATGTATATATGTATGTGTGTGTGTATGTATGTATATATGTATGTGTGTGTGCATGTATGTGTGTATATATGTATGTATGCATATGTATATGTATGTATGTGTGAGCTGATATAATCTGTATTAAGCATGCATTATATCAAATACGAATAAAATGATAACAAAACTCATGTATACATATAAACACCCACACACAAAGATACATTCATGCACATGTTTGTATTTGCATGAATGTATATAACATGAATGTATATGTTGTGTGCATATACACCCATACATACATATATATATGTATGTATATATGTACATATATATGTGTATGTGTGCATTATATGTGTATGTATGTATATATACATGTGCATGTGTGTGCATATGTGTGTATATACATACATACACACACATATATACATACATACATATATATATATATATATATCAGCACGATATATTTATATATATATATATAAGATAGCTTTCGTGTGAGGCAGATGCACAGGGGCAATAGACACCACAGATACTCAGAAAACAGATTCCATCACACTCCAGGGGAAGAAATTCGAAGTAGTTGATAGTTTCCGCTATCTAGGTGACCAAGTTAGTAGTGGAGGTGGATGCTCAGAAAGTGTCACCACTAGAATACGAATAGCCTGGGCAAAGTTTAGAACGCTTCTAGCCCTACTGGTGACAAAGGGTCTCTCACTCAGAGTAAAAGGTAGGTTGTACAAAGCATGTGTGCGAACTGCCATGCTTCACAGTAGTGAAAATATAATTTAATGATTACAGAAATACCTTTCTTTTTTTTTTTTCTCTTAATTGTTAAATTAATTTGGTGATCTTTCGTCTCTAGTAGACCTTTCCGTCGATTTCCGTAAAAATTTTTTTTTTTTTTTACATATGGGCTTGCGGGAACCAATGAAGTAATATACATACATATACACATACACCGAGTAAAAAATTTCAGTTATCTCTTTCTTTCACACATTACTCTGTCTCTTCACACACACTAACAGAAGCACTTCACTTACACAACATACTGTCTGTCTCCCACACCCCATCAAACACACACACACACACATGTACATCAATGCTTGCCATGCACGGTAACTTCAAAAGAACTTCCCTCGTCATACAATCGCTTTCTCTTAGTCTCTTTCGCTCTCATTACTTCAAAAGTTCCCGCAAGCCCATATGTAAAAAAAAAAAATTTTTTTACGGAAATCGACGGAAAGGTCTACTAGAGACGAAAGATTGCCATTAATTTAATTGTTACGCGTGTGTCTAAAATTATTCGTTTTGTTTTTGTTTTGAGATTTTGCTTTCGTTTTTTCTTTCTTAATTGTTAAATTAATTTAAGGATAACAATTAAAAAAAAAAGACGAAAGGCTAAAATTTAGGGTTAGGGTTTAAAAGTGTTTAGTTAACTAGAAATTGTGTTGAAAACTGCCGTTCAAAAGGAAAAGATCTCATTTATTTATACTCAGTTGAAAAAAACGTGAAGAGAAACATTTTATTTATTAGTTTTATTATATAAATATAACATTTTATATTATGTACATTAGAAAGGAAAGATAATTTTCGTCGTATATTTTCACTAGCTAATTCGTAAATCTAACTAATAGATTAATCAACAATTCAAAATCGTCTTGTGATTATCTTTGGACATGGCATGAAAATCACCAATGCCTCAAAGGAGTGAGTTGTCGTGGAGTTCAGTTACATCCAACAAACACTAAAGTTTTTCCCCCAAAATCCAGGGTTTTTATAACTGCTCAACTTGACTTAAAAGAATCGAAATCCATTACAAATATTCTTTACGTAACTTTTTAGAATCTTTATATCTATCTATCTATCTGCTCAGTTGAAGTCGACTCTCGGTTACTCCATGGAACAGTGTCCTCCAGTCCGTTCTATCCTGGGCCGCTTCTTTCAGATTGGCTATGTCCATTCCGGTATCACTCTTGATGGTGTCAAGCCAGCGGGTTCTTGGTCGGCCTCTTCCTCTCTTGCCACTGACCATTCCGTATATATAATATATATATATATATATATATCCGCTCAGTCGAAGTCGACTCTCGGTCACTCATTGGATCAGTGTCCTCCAGTCAGTTTTATCCTGGGCCGCTTCTTTCAGATTGGCTATGTCCATTCCGGTATCACTCTTGATGGTGTCAAGCCAGCTGGATCTTGGTCGGCCTCTTCCTCTCTTGCCGCTGACCATTCCGAGCATGATGTCCTTCTCCAGGGATTTTCTCCGCATAATATGACCAAAATATGCCAGAAGGATTTGTCCCATCTGCGTCATCAAAATCTTTATATGAGCAGTTATATTAACCAATGGAAAAAAACGAAAATAATAATTTTTTCGGCAATACGACATTACGTCATATTGCCAATTCGCGCCGTATTTCAAAATAGCCAAAATGGCTACTTGCTACATTTCAGCCTTCCGCCCTGGTAGAGGAAAAAAAAAACGATGACGTCCTAGGAGCGGCTCTGGGGTTCGACGAGAACCAACTCACCAACCTGTTTAAAAAAACTTTCAGGCCAGGGTATTTGGATAACTTCCAAAAATCCCTGACCTGGCAGTGTTATAGGAATGCTTTACCTGTTCGAGATAAGTTATCCAGACACGGAGTACTAGTGTTACCTATTTCTTTACTACCCACAAGGGGCTAAACACAGAGGAGACAAACAAGGACAGACAAACGGATTAAGTCGATTATATCGACCCCAGTGCGTAACTGGTACTTATTTAATCGACCCCGAAAGGATGAAAGGCAAAGTCGACCTCGGCGGAATTTGAACTCAGAACGTAGCGGCAGACGAAATACCACTAAGAATTTCACCCGGCGTGCTAACGATTCTGCCAGCTCGTCGCCTTACTAGTGTTACCGACGTGTCCAAGATGCCAGGTGGACAAGGAAACTGTCCAGCACGCTATTGTACAATGTCGGGAGCTATCAAGCTTGATAAGTTATGTCGAACACGTGCTGTCGCATTTAGGACGAGTACAGCTGTCGGCTGAATCTATAATAAAGATGATACCGCCAGCTGGACTCACAGAGGAAGGTAAGGCATGTTTTTACTGTACGGTTTGTAGTACTGAAGGAGTGTGTTTGGAGGACGAGAATGGAAGGTTCGGTGAAAGGGTCCTTTATCACTGGTCCTGGTTTGCTGTCTTACTTCAGATACCACCTGAAGAGCAAGATGGGGTTGGAGAGGAGGACCCTGCCACTGAGAGAATACGAGAAACGATGGAAGGATGTGATGAGAAAGGTGGGTGTTAGTAACCCAGCTTAATCATTGATGAAAGGAAAAGATCGTTGCTGGGCTTTATAGGATGCCGGGTTCGATCTTTTAACCTTTTTGTTCGTTTTTCTTTCTTTGTGTTAGTTTTATTTTAAAAAAGTTTCTAGTTAAAGGAAATTTAATCGGTATATAAAATACTTTTTGAGTAAATTTTTAATATTGAAATCATTCGAACTGTTTGTCCTGTATTGTCCCATTCTGTATTAGATCATCAGGATCGTAATAAAGATACCATTTCAGCCTTCCGCCAGAAAAATTGTTAAAATTTTGCGAAAAAGAAATTCGTAATACATATTCTTTTCAATACAACATTTGAATTTAATAGTCATGGCACTTTAAAGTTTATAAATAAATACATTTCATGTGTAATGTATACACGTGTATATATATATATGTATATACATGTATAGACACATCTTTAATTAAACTATTGACCGCCTTAAAACGGATTTCAACAGAAAAATATTAGGCACTGTCATGCCTTTGGTTGTCAGAAGTGAAAGTAGTCAACTTCGTGTATTTCCGTCAGGTTTATACCTTCGTTAATTTACGCCGTTTGTTATAACACATCAATATATACAATGCATTTATAAATTACATGTTAAACATATGAAATTAGCCTTTCCAATACGGCTTTACAATTATAATTTCCATATACAGTTCATTTCATTTCACTGGAAAAAAAAAAAATTTTTTATATATATAAACCAGGAATATAAAAAATATTTTGAAAATCCTCAAACAAACTGAGAAAGTTTTTTTAGGTGATTTCAAAATTGACTTTGTGTTTCCATTAACTTAAGATTTGTTGGTTTGAATCTCACTTTGTTTCAAACTATGTCGATATGTATTGCTCACATCTTCATTTTCATGACATGAATATTGGTCGAAATAAGCTTTTTTTACTCTGTCGACACTGACAATCTCTTTTTTTACCATTCATCTCCAAAGTCATAGTTTTGTCTCTAATTGGCAAGACTTTAAAAGGTCCAGTGTATTTATATTCCAGTGAATTATGAGCAGCATCGTTACGTACAAATACATGAGTCCAAGAATTTATATCCGAAGGAACAAAACTTTTAACATTTTGCAATTTTCTTGTAAAAGAAGGAAGAAAGAGTAAGAAATCTCTGAAGACGAGTTACATAATCATTAACATCTCCATTAAAAGAATTGGTTTCTTTGAACATTTGACCAGGTAGAGTTAATGTGTGTGAAGAGGTTGGTGGCATAGGTCTCCTTTGTAAGCCACACGGTCGCATCCCTAACAAAAATAAGATGAGCCATAACACAACTTATACAAAAGGACAAAAATTTGTCCTATGAAGAAAGGCTGAGGACGCTCGACCTTTATTCTCTTGAAAAACGCCGCCGCCGTGGTGATCTCATTCTCGCCCACAACATCATAAGCGGAAAGTGTAACCTCTCGAAAGAGCTGTTCTTCACTCCTGCTCCAGAGCGTCAGCTGCGGGGTCATTCCGAAAAGCTCTACCTGCGACGATTTCATCTCAATCGAAGGAGAGGGGCTTTCTCCATCCGGGTTGCGGATCCGTGGAACAAGCTGCCAGACGAGATGGTGAAGATGCCGACGACCGCTTTGTTCAAAGCCTCCCTCGACCTCAAGTGGCCTGAACTCTTTACATGAACACCACCCTGTACTTAACTCCATGTCCCCCTACATGGCCTTGCTATTTGCTTTTGAGCCAAATTAACTAACTAACTAACTAGCTAACTAACTAACTTATACAATACAGTGCCAACAGAATATAAATGAATGAGGACAAGCCATTCTACTGTTTGACAGAAGATAAAATTTTATTTACAAGGTGTTAAGGTTAGAGGGTTGTGAGTGCTAGCAAGTGTTGTGTATGTGTGCATGCAACAAGTGTTTGTGTCTGTGTGTTATAAGGGTGAACATAGAGAACAAATAGAAATGTATTTCTTTACAACCCACAAGGGGCTAAACACAGAAGGGACAAACAAGGACAGACAAACGGATCAAGTCAATTACATCGACCCCAGTGCGTAACTGGTACTTAATTTATCGACCCCGAAAGGATGAAAGGCAAATTCGACGTCGGCGGAATTTGAACTGAGAGCGTAACGGCAGACAAAATACGGCCAGGCATTTCGCCTGGTGTGCTAACGTTTCTGCCAGCTTGCCGCCTAGAGAACAAATAGAAATGTCCAAACACAAGATAGAGATAAATACCAGTTCGTAAGGTACACAATAGCAGTTTGTTCTGTGTCAATGAAGTTGGGGCAAAGAGGAGAGCAGTTATTACGCATGTAGAAGTTGGGGCTTCGATCCATTTGCCAGGTTACATCAGTACAGAAGATTTCGCCGAGCCGTATTTTGTCTGCCGTTACGTTCTGAGTTCAAATTCCGCTGAGGTCGACTTCGCCTTTCATCCTTTCGGGGTCGATAAATTAAGGACCAGTTATGTACTGGGGTCGATGTAATCGACTTAATCCGTTTGTCTGTCCTTGTTTCTCCCCTCCGTGTTTAGCCCCTTGTGGGTAGTAAAGAAATAGGTAGAGTTGTGCTGTTAACCTAGGTGTGTCTACACGAACAGTGAGTAAGCTAAACTTGAGCGTGTTGCTGTGTACCCATCGATGAGGTCGAAGGCGGTGATGGCGACGGTAGAGAATGGCGACAGTGGTGGAGACGTCCTCCGTTACTGGTGTATGTTGGCGTTGTCGCTGGCTGTAGCAGGAACATGGCTGGTGTGGTCGTCGCTGGAACTGGCTGCTCTGTGGTGGTGTGGTCAATGGCCGAAGACCAAAGACCTGGAATGGTAAATTCTGAGGCCTTTTAAAGCATTCTAGAGGCTCCTGAAGAACATCCAAAAGACTATGTCATGTGACCTTATCCTAAGGCTGTGATTAGTTGGCTTTGGACAGTGGCGTGAATTAAAGTAGAGAC
The DNA here is from genome assembly GCF_006345805.1 of Octopus sinensis. NCBI lineage: Eukaryota > Metazoa > Mollusca > Cephalopoda > Octopoda > Octopodidae > Octopus > Octopus sinensis. The sequence goes on along the minus strand of NC_043019.1, from coordinate 23,102,545 downwards.
AAGCAGCGCCACATGTCAACCAACCAGATCAGTGGACGCAACAGGAACCACCCAGCCAAAACTGGCTGTAATCTCAAACGAGATCATTCCCGTTGTGTCTCTCAAACAGTGAGGATATCAGCTACCGCTACACGTACAAGAGTTCAGCAGGAGAATATTGTAAATTTTCTTTAACAGCACTTCTAATTCCTAACAATACCACTGGTAAGGCTTCTAACCAACTGTTAGAATCAGAATAAGTTCTTAATGAAGATTTCAACTGCCTATGAAACCTTTCTATCATGCCGTTAGATTGTGGGTGATATGAAGTTGAACGAATTCTATTAATCCCCAACAATTTATTGAATTCTGCGAACAGGCTAGACTCAAATTGTCTACCACGATCTGTTGTCACTGTTTTTGGTATGCCAAATCTTAACATCCATCATCATCATCATCATCATCATCATTGTTTAACGTCCGTTTTTCCATGCTGGCATGGGTTGGACGGTTCTACTGGGGTCTGTGAAGCCAGAAGGCTTCATCAGGCCCAGTCAAATCTGGCAGTGTTTCTACGGCTGGATGCCCTTCCTAACGCCAACCACTCCGTGTGTGTAGTGGGTGCTTTTTACGTGCCACCCGCACAGGTGCCAGACAGAGCTGGCAAACGGCCACAAACGGATGGTGCTTTTACGTGCTACCGGCACGGGGGCCAGGCGAGGCTGGCAACGGCCACAAACGGATGGTAAATAAAGTTTTCGCTATAGTTACTGCAGATACGTCCTTGAAAAACATGCTTGGCCTTCAGGCCCATAGGGAAATATTGCCTTGCATGGAACCATGCGGAGGGGGGTGACAGGAAAGGCGTTTGGTTGTAGAAATTGTGCCTCAAATAAATTGCATTCAACCCATGCAAGGCTGGCAAAAGTGGATGTTAAATGCTGATGTGTGTGCGTGTGTGTGTTTGGTGTTTGCATGTATATTTGTTTATTTAGCTTAAATGTTTATATCCTCAAATCGCTCAGTATAAATATGTGTGTGCAACATAGACACACTCATGCACAAACTCACACACACACCTATAAACTTGCCTATGCGTATTCATATGTATATTGCATAAGTATATATATATATATATATATATATGCATTTCCAGTATGTGAATGTTAAATGATCATGATCAGATCATGATGATAATATACATATATATATATATATATATATAATATATATATATATATATATATATATTATATATATATATATATATATATATATATATATATGTATATACACATACATACATAGTACATATAAATATATGTGTGTGTGTTTGCAAGCATGCCTGTGTGTGTGCATGTGTGCGTGTGAATGTGTGTGTGTGTGTGTGTGTGTGTGTGTGTGTGTGTGTGTGTGTGTGTGTGTGTGAATGTGTGTGTGTGTGTGTGTGTATGTGTTTGTGTGTGTGTATCCTGGTATGTTTTATAAAATCCCCTAATTGGGCAGTGTGATGAGAAAATAGTTCTTCTTAGTTGAGTTCCACTGTAGAAATTTCTCTTCTGATCTTGTGAATATTTTTCGTTCCCACAGACCGAAATTCTGTTTCTGTGAATATAATATGTGTGGATGAAAAAGGTTTGGTGAGGGTGAAGGACAGAAGCAAAAATTGGTTTTGATAATACAAGAGATCTGGAAGAATTATTGTGTTAATGTCTGTAATTTAATAGTTTTGTGTTTAAAAGAATCCTCAGCCATCCCCATTCCCCACCCCCATCCATATAAAACCACCAGATTTTTGTCAGTTATTGGGACTGTTGGTGTGTTGGTTGCTCAAATAACAAAGCAACACTACTACTACTACTGCTACTGCTGCTGCTGCTACCATCATCACTGCCACTCCTAGTCTTAAATCGGCCACCTCATGTATTTGAACATGACAAAAAGAAAAGAGGAAAAACCTCATGCATAGATTAAATTTTTGCTTTCCTTTACTCTAAAGGGTCAGAAATATACTTCATACATGGTGGTCACTTGTTGACTGTCTATGAATCTGTAATGCATTTTCTACCTCTGTCTAACATTTTACTTCAATCCTATAATCTCACATTTGTACCTAAATTCCATTATCCCACATTTTACTATAATCCTACAATTTTACCTCAGACCCATAAACCCACATTTTACCTCAATCCCATAAGCCCACATTTCACTTTAGTCCTATTTTCCCCCATTAAACCTCAAACCCATTTTGCCTCAATTCCATAAACCCACATTTTACCACAGTCCCATATTTCCACATTATACCTCAATCCCATAAACCCACATTTTACCTCAATCCCATATTTCCACATTAAACCACAATCCCATAAACCCACATTTTGCCTCAATTCCATAAACCCACATTTTACCTCAATCCCATATTTCCACATTAAACCTCAATCCCATAAACCCACATTTTGCCTCAATCCCATAAACCCACATTTTACCTCAATCCCATATTCCACATTAAACCTCAATCCCATAAACCCACATTTTACCTCAATCCCATATTTCCACATTATACCTCATCTGCTGTTTGAGAATCCCCCCTCCTTCCTTCCAGTCTTGGAGCACCATTAAAATTGGCGAGGGGGAGCAGTTCAATTACATTGACCCCAGTGCACAACTGGTACTTATTTCATTGATCCCTAAAGGAAGAAAGGTGAAGTCAACTTCAGCAGAAATTGAATTCAGAATATAAAGGCAGACATTGTGTTGTGGGAACTGAACCTGGAACCATGTGGTTGGAAAGCAAGCTTCTCTACATACTCAGATAATTTTTGGTATTCAAAAAAGCACTAGTAAGGCCCACAATAGAACACTGCTCCCACAACTGGGACAGTGCTGTTGGTGCTGCATACACAGACAACTCAGATCACACTCAGAGAAAGGGCCATAAAACTGATTGGCCTAAAATCATTTATAAGACATACTTCTTTGTCTCGCCTAGGGGCTGCACTGTTTCATTTCTCTGCCATTTCCACTACTATAATGGTCGAACTGGCAGAAACGTTAACGTGCCGGCCGAAATGCTTAGTGGTATTTCGTCTGCTGTTACGTTCTGAGTTCAAATTCTGCCGAGGTCGACTTTGCCTTTCATCCTTTCGGGGTTGATAAATTAAGTACTAGTTATGCACTGGGGTCGATGTAATCGACTTAATCCGTGTGTCTGTCCTTGTTTGACCCCTCTGTGTTTAGCCCCTTGTAGGTAGTAAATAAATTTTTTTATAATGGATTCTGCCCTTTGAATCTGGCTGGGCTCATGCTATCCTGCTCAAGTATTCTTGACCTATTTGCCTCCATCTCCAGACCCTGCACTCACTACCATGGTCTTCTCTTTCCCAGAACTTTGGCCCTCTGGAATTCTTCCCTTGTTCATGTCTTTCTGTCTTACTGTTCTTGACTTACAAAGATTCAAGCGGAATATCAACAGCAACAGTCTCATCGACCTCAAAAGCCCGATAAGGCCATGAGCATTGACCCTACATCCAAACCCAGTGAGTAAAAAAAAAACAACAAAAATCAAAGAATTTGGCTTCCAATGTCCCATTTATCACAGCATTATGGCACATGTCATATATAATAGCAATAAATTCTGACATTGGTCAAAGATCAAAAGATTCAATAGACCAGCATGGAGGTGGAGTACAGTTGATTAAACCAAGTCCATATCAGCTTCATAACTAATTCATTGATTCTAGAGATGAGCTATTGACATTGATTACTATTGATTTTGTTTGGTGATCTATCAAGATTTCATATAAAAGAATTTCTGATTTGGGGATGAGGTCACTGCTGTATGTTAAAGCTCATTTTTAAATATAGGGATGATGACTTAGCTATAGGCACAATTATGATTATTGGCTCAAGTTTGGCAATAGGTGCTAGTTTAGCTATAGGTACAGGTTTGGCTATAAGCACTGACTTGGCTATAGACATAGGCTTGACTATAAATACTGGCTTGGCTATAGATTAAACTGGATTAAAATACTACAAAGCATTTTGCTTGTTACTTTAATGATTCTGACAAGTCTAATAATAATGATTTCAAATTTTGACACAAGACCAGCAATATCAGAGGAGGTATAAGTCGATTACATTGATCCCAGTTTTCAACTGGTACTTATTTCATCAATCCCAAAATGAAGAAAGGCAAAGTTGAACTTGGTGGAATTTGAACTCAGAATGTAAAGACAGATGACATGCCACTAGACATTTTACTCAGCATGTTAACAACTCTGCCCGTTCACTGTCATAACAAGTCTAACAAAAATGGTTTCAAATTTTGGCGCAAGGCCAGTAATTTTAGCAGTGGGTAGGGTTAAGTTGATGATATTGACCGCAGGACTCAACTTGTACTTATTTCATTGACCCCAAAAGGATGAGAGGTAAAGTCAACCTCAGCGAAATTTGAACTCAGAACGTAAAGACGGATGAAATGCTGCTAAGCATGGTGTAACCCACTATGGTGTAGTAAACTTTCAGACCCTAGTCTAGATTGCGAATCCTCTGTACCCCAGGATGGTTCAGCTCTCCACCCGTTAAAAGCCACCGTTTATGGAATGAGGATAACAACGTAGCTTTCGTGCCTTTGCAACCGCCAGCCTATCGCATGCGGTGGGTGGATCTTCAAGTTGCCACACTCATTCTTAATAGCTTAGAGTAGGCTCGAATTAGAGATTATTCCTTGTGGCTAATGGCATGAGCCCTGATTGGAAGAAGAAGACAGCAGCAATAACAATGATAATAATAGTTTCAAATTTTGGCACAAGGCCAACAATTTCAGTGGGGAGGGGTAAGACAATTAAACTGATCCCAGTGCTCAACTGGTACTTATTTTATTGACCCTGAAAGGATGAAAGGCAAAGTCAGCCTCACTGGAATTTGAATTCAGAACATGAAGATGGATGAAACACCTCTAAGCATTTTGCTAGGTGTGCTAACGATTTTGTCAGTTCATTGCCTTAATAAGTCTAATCACGACATCAATAAAATGTGTGTGTGTGTGTGTGTGGAATATGGTTTGCATTTCTTTCTATCCATCTGTCCACCTCTTTTTATCATCCAGTCTCTCCCTCCCTTTCTCTTTTTCTTTCCTTCTCCCTTTCCCTCTCTCCCTCTTTTTTTCTTTCCCTCCTACTCTTTTTCTCTCCCTGTCCCCTCTCCTCTCTTGTTTTCTCTTCTAGTTTCTCTCTTTTCTCCCACTCTCTCTCCCTCCTTCCTCTCCCTCCACTCTCCCTCCTTCCTCTCTTCCTCTCCCTCTCTTTCCTCCCCCCATCTCTATACAGTCAATAATTACAGATTAATACCATACTTTGCTCTATCAACTTGGCAGTGCAGCCACAATAGTTGGCTTGCTGCCATATATCGAGCCGTCTGCTGTTTTTGTTCATCACTTTTGGCCAACAAATCAATTAACACTGCCACAGACTGCAATGGTTGGGCTCGAGCACTCATCTAAGAGATAAAGAACGTCAGGGCCGCTTGTTCGAATTCTTCCAAGAACTTATTGGAGAAAAGAGACTGGTACCACTTCTGGTAGTTATTTAATGTGGAAGACATCGGTCAGAACATAGGATTCCACTGATACCTGAAAATACATACCAAGAGTTTAGTGCTTTGAGTAATGGTACACACACACACACACATGTTTATATATATGTGTGTGTGTATATCACCGTGACCGACCAGGCTATCAGATGTTGCTACACATCGCCGGTCACAATGCGCTTCACATTGTTTTAGCCTTCAAATGATGCCACCCCGCTGGCTAAGGGTGCACGCCAATGGAAGAAAGAGTGAGAGAAAGTTGTGGTGAAAGAGTACAGCTGGGATCCCCACCTCCCCCTGCCAGAGCTTGTGGAGCTTTAGGTGTTTTCGCTAAATAAACACTCACAACACCTGGTCTGGGAATCGAAACTGTAATCCTACGACCATGAGTCCACTACCCTAACCACCGGGCCATTGACTCATAAGAGGTGCAGCAATATCAAAGGAAGACTAACTGGGAAGATACACAGATACACAAGTGCAATAACAAGGATGATGTACAGAAAACAGATCTCATCACATGACAGAGGGAAAAACTAGAAGTAGTTGATAGCTTCCACTACTTAGGTGACCAAGTCTGTAGTGGGGTGGGTACTCTGAGAGTGTAGCTACTAGAATAAGAATAGCCTGGGTAAAGTTCAGAGAGCTTCCACCTCAGCTGGTAACAAAGGGCCTCTCGCTCAGAGTGAAAAGTAGACTGTATGATGCATGTGTGTGAACAGGTGTCATGGATTGGCATGAATCTTTGTACTGTTACTTATTTAATAAATATCAGGTTGTCAAGAAAGTTCTTGCGGAATTTTTAATTTTGGTTTTAAATGATGTATTTTCAAATTAATTTTCGTTAAATTACTTTGACTTTATATATCATTTTAAAGCCCATTTTACCTCTAAGTGTGTTACTCTTTCCCTTTTTAAATAATTAAGCCATTTATTTTGGAACGTTGAAGACAACATGGACAAAAAGCAAATTCGCACAATTTTCTTATTCTAAGCTGCTGAAACAGCTCATGATATCAACGATGCATTTGGCCCAGGAACCGTTAATGAATGTACAGCACAATGGTGGTTCAAGAAATTTCATAGCGGTGATGAGAGTCTTGAAGATGATAAGCATAGTGGCCGGCCATCAAATGCTGACAATGATCAACTGAGAGCCTTAGTCGAAGCCAATCTATGAACAACTATTCGAGAGCTTGCTTCTGAATTAGACGTAGCGTATACGACAATTTCCAACCACTTGGAAGAGATTGGAAAAACAAAAATACTTGAGAAATGGGTGCCGCACGAATTGAACGACAACCCAAAAAGAACGCTGCTTTGAAGTGTTGTCTTCTCTTCTTTTACACAACAAGAATGATTTGTTTCTTGACTAGATTGGGACTTGTGATGAAAAGTGGATTCTTTATGACAACTGGTGATGCTCAGCTCAGTGGCTGGACACCGACAAAATTCCATGGCACTTCCTGAAACTGAAGTTACACCAAAAGAAGGTCAAGGTGACTGTTTGGTGGTCTGCGGCTGATCTCATCCATCACAGCTTTTTGGATCCAGGCGAAACCATTATGGTGGAGAAGTACTGTTAGCAAATGGATGAAATGCATAAGAAACTCTGACAACAACAGCCAGCATTGGTCAATAGAAAAGGACCAATTCTTCTCCACAACAATGCTTGGCCACATGTGGCACAACTGACCCTGCAGAAGTTGAATGAATTGGGCTATGAAACTCTGACTCATCTGCCATGCTCACCAGACCTCTTGCCTACCGACTACCACTTTTTCAAGCATCTCGACAACTTTCCGCGTGAGAAATGCTTGAAAAACCAAGACGATACCAAACACGCCTTCAACGACTTCATCGTCACCAGAACACAGGATTTTTACACTACTGGCATAAATAAACTTGTTTCGCATTGACAAAAGTGTGTTGATTCTGATGGTGTTTATTTCAATTAATAAAGTTTTGTTTGAGCCAAGATATGTGCATCTGAATTTAAAGGTTAAAAAACGCAAGAGCTTTCTTGTCAATGTAATATATATGTATGTATGTATGTATGTATGTAGGCACAGTCATGGTTGTGTGGTAAGAAGCTTGCTTCACAACCAAATGATTCCAAGTTCAGTCTCCACTGAGTGGCACTCTGGGCAAGTGTTTTCTACTATAATCTTGGACTGACCAAAGCTATGTGA
>NC_043019.1:23064785-23089785 GCF_006345805.1 Octopus sinensis | reverse complement strand
TTGACAAAAACTTCTGAATTATGTGAGATAGATAACATAAATAAAACGACCTAACTGCAAAAACTGAATAAGTAGCTATGAATCAAATGGTACAAAATACCTTCCACTTGGGAACAACTCAAATTAAACCCATAAATATTGAATAAACAAATGTATAGAGGATTTAAACTAGGCTGTGAGGTGAGAAGTTTACTTCCTAACCATATGGCTGCAGGTTCAGTCCCTCCGCTTGGCACTTTGGGCAAGTGTTTTCTACGATAGCCTCAGGTTGACCAAAGCCTTGTGAGTGGATTTGGTAGATGGAAACCGAAAGAAGCTATCATATATGTATGTGTATGTGTGTGTGCATGTGTGTGTGTGAGTGTGTGTATGTCTTTGAGTCTATGTTTGTACCCTACCACTGCTTGACAACTGGTGTTGGTGTGTTTACATCCCTGTAACTCAGTGATTTGGCAAGAGAGACCAATAGAATAGGTAACAGGCTTTACAAAAAATGAATATTGGGGTTGAATCAGTTTGACTAAAATTCTTAAAGGTGGTGCCCCAGCATGGCCATAGTTTAATGACTGAAAGAAGTAAAAAGATAAAAGACAAACATATCATAAATGAAAATGTTCTTCATATAAAATAGCAAAACTCCATGTTGCTGCAAAGAAATTAACAAAAGCTGTCCTTAAGCCTTAAGTCATGGCTCTGCTGCTGCCAAAATTTAAAATACCATTATTATTCAACTGGCAGAAGCTTTTACCAATTCTTCAATGGAAGTAATATTATACACAATAATGGTTCCAAATTTTGGTACAAGGCTGGCAATGTCAGGGAACTGGTAAGTCGATTACATCGACCCCAGTGTTCAACTGGTACTTATTTTATCAACCCCGAAAGGATGAAAGGCAAAGTCAACCATGATAGAATTTGAACTCAGAACATAAGGGTGGATGAAACACCACTAAGCATTTTGCCTGCTGTGCTCACGATTCTGCCAACTTGCCACAAATAAACAAATATTGTTTATTTTTTTTTATGCACCCTTTTCAAGCCTCTGACAATTTGCTGTACTTGTGAAGACACATCAAGCTAAGTGAATCGTGGTGATTGCTTGTGTCAGTGACACATAAAAGGCCCACTTGCTGGTGACCCATAAAAGATACCCAGTACACTATGTAAAGTGGTTGATATTAGGAGGGGGAATCCTGCCATAGAAACCAAGCCAAAAGAGACGATTGGAGCCTGGAGAAGTTCTCTGGCTTGCAGGTCCCGGTCAAATCCTCTAACCCATGCCAGCATGGAAAATGGCTGTTAAATGATGACGATGATGATGATAATGTATATATATGTGTATGCATTTCTATATATAGGAAATAATATATAAACCTATAAATGGTTTTTCACTTTGAGTCTAGCACTGTAACAGCAGACTTCTTTCACAACCTGCTGCCAAGTTCCAGTCCCGACCATAAAAGTCAGCCACCCACCATCTCCTTGCTCCCCACCATCTCCTTGCCCCCACCAAACATCTTCATATTGTGTAAGAAGAGCTTTGAGATAAAAAGCTGACAATGTCGTTTTGTTGATTTTTTTTGTGTGTGTGTTTTTTTTTTGTTAATTTGTATATCATTTCTATTTCTTTCATTTCATATTTTTAAATTCAGTGTTGGTCAGCACCTAATTAATTTCCTGTTGAGAGAACTGGTCTGCTATCTGAAAGACTCCATATGTTTATAGCTTTTGGTTATTGTTCTTTGTTGGAATATTCCTATCTCCCACCAAAAGAAATAAAGAAATAAAATGAAAATGAAAGAATTAGAAGCAGAACTGAACATTTTTCAAATGCATACAAACCGCAATAATAATAATAATAATAATAATAATAATAATAATAATAATAATAATAAGAAGAAGAAGAACAGCAGCAGCAGCAGCAGTAATGATGATGATGATGATGATGATGATGGTGGTGGAGGTGTGGTGAGGATGATGATAATTATAATTTCTAAACAACAACATCAATAACAACAAAAATTTCTTTCATTTGCCTCAGGAACATCTGATGAAAGGGGTGTATCAATAATAATAATAATGATGATAATAATAATAATAATAATAATAATAATAATAATAATAATAATAATTTCAAATTTTGGCACATGGCCAGCAATTTCAGGGAAAGAGTAAGTTAATTACATTGACTCCTATGGGACTTATTTATTTTATTGACCCCTTGGAAGGATGAAAGGCAAAGTTGACTGTGGCGGCATTTGAAATCAGAATGAAAAAAACCAGAAGAAATACTGCTAAGACATTTGTCCAATATGGGATCGATTCTGCTAGCTCATTGCCCCTCATCATAATGGTTTCAAGTTTTGGCACAAGGCCTGCAAGTTGGAGGGAGGGGATTAAGTTGATTACAATGACCCCAGTCATCAACTTGTACTTTCTTTATCGATTCCAAAAGGGTCGACAAAAAGCCAGTAAGTTTGGGAGAGGGGCTTACTTAGTTGATTAAATTGACTCCAATGCTCAGCTGGTATGCATTTTATTGACCCCGAAAGGATGAAAGGACGACGACGACGACGACGGCGATACCAGGCTTACAGGAAGTGCAAAAAATAATGTTAACTGGAACGACTCATGTACTGAGAAGAGCATTATTGCTGTGAAAACAACATCCATTCATGAATTTATTTGTTTATTAATTTTTCTTAAATACATATTTTACCTGTGAATTTGCGTGTGTAATCTGGGAATGCATACAATGAGCTTCTCTGCCCTAGGTGTATGGAAAACACTTGGCAAGAAACGGAAGAAATTTGAAGAAAGAAGGAAAAAAAAACAATAATAAAAACAAGCAGAAGTAGTGGGGGAGCATCATAGCTATGTGTTGAGAGGGATTCTTTGGGGTTTGAATAATCAACCTTTGGAAACATGGGTGTTTCGTTCAACATCCTTAAACAACCCTTATTCAGGGACCTTTTGAGCGGGAATAACAACAGCAGCAGCAGCAGCAGCAACAGCAACAACAACAACAACAGCAGCAGCAGCAGCAGCAGCAATAACAGTGATAATAATGATTTCATTTATTTACCACAACAGTATCTTATGAGTGGGAAACATTAGCAACAGCAACAACAATAACAACAACAACAACGATAAAGCAATGATAAAACCAATGATAGAATCTGGCCAAAATGGTGAATTTATCAGTTAATTTTCGATGTGTCAAAGGAGACTGACAACAGATAATTGGTATTAGAAATGTTAGCTTGTAGAAGAGCATGTGTGAATGTCCATGACAAAATCACAGACTACAGCATACATGTGATCAAAAAAATTACAAATTTCACAACTTGTGAAGTAAACCCAGTGACGTCACTCAGTGCACTGCCCCTCATGAAGGTCACTGCTATCCCTCACTGTGCATGCAACTGTGCTGCCATCTGTTGGCATGCTACAAAACTAGTCCAGGAACTTTTTAATGCCACCCTGTAGACATGCTCACAGTTGTTAAATATCAAATTGGCTTGTGTGCCATCACACTCAGGTAGATTGTTGTTGTTTGTTCCTTCTCGAGCCATGCCTGGCTCATAAGGGTCGGTTTCCTGGTTTCTTGGCGTATAGGTTCCCCACCTGGACGGGACACCGGTCCGTCGCAGGTGAGCTGCAAGATGCAGGAGGAAAGAGTGAGAGAAAGTTGTGGAGAAAGAGTCAGCAGAAGTTTCGCCATTACCTTCTGCCGGAGCCACGTGGAGCTTAGGTGTTTCGCTCATAAACACACACATCGCCCGGTCTGAGATTCGAACCCGCGATCCCTTGACCGCGAGTCCGTTGCTCTAACTACTAGGCCATGTGCCTCCACCTCGGGTAAATTCACATACAGACACTTATGAACAGCTCACTTAAGCTTCCATATCTGATATGACTTTGCTCAAATTCCCTCCTCCCATCATGCACTGCTTTCCTCCATTATTGACCATCTAAAGAATGGTCATTTCTATCCATTTCCGAAGATTTTGACCTACATACTCACACACATACATACATACACACCAGCAGACATACTCACACACATACATGTATGTATACACACATATATGTATATATGCACACTTATATATGTACATATAGATACTTACATCTATATGCATAACATAAATATTGCCTCAACAGGGAAGCCTCTATGCAGTCTCTCAACCAGCAAGAAATAGCAGCTAAATCTCCCTACAAATAAACTTACTGAATTACAGTATCTGTATGCTTGCATGTATGCATCTGTATGTATGTGTGCATGCATGTGTGCATGTGTGTGTGTGTGTGTGTGTGCATACATGTACATAAATTAGGATATGACAACTAAAAGTACTGTAGATTATAACTGGCAGTAAATTTATGTTTGACTTTCGACAATTAATGTTGGTCATAAATAACAGTTCAAAATATAGGTTATGGTGTGTGTGTGTGTGTGTCTATTTGTATGTGTGTGTGTGTGTGTCTGTGTGTATGTGCATGTATGTGGTATGTTGCATTATATATAGAATAAGTTATGTTGTCATGCATGTATGTATATATGTATAGTCTAGTATTCAATATTTTGAAGACATGAAATTTTATGTGAATGTGTGTACATGTATGTCTGTGCAAACACACAAGTGTGTATATGTGTGTATATATACATATACATATACACTCACACACATATACACACACACATAGAGAGAGAGAAAAAGAGAGAGAGAGATAGATAAAGGGAAAGATAAACATATAGACACATGCACTTGTCTCTGTTCAACTTTGACAAAATGTATTTTGTTTCATCTGAGGTCTCATCAAGAAAACATTAATATATAATATATATATATATATATATATATACACACATACATACATACAAACATACATACATACAAACATACATACATACAAACATACATATATACATACATACACACACACACACATACATACATACATACATACATACACACACACACACGCACATACATACATACATACATACAACTACCAAGTCCAAAATAAACCATAGATCATATTCAGGAGTTGGTTCCGGGTGTGATATATTTCTTTGAGTTCCATTGGTCTTTGAGTTCCATTGGTCGATTGTATTCCTGTGAGGTTGTCACCAATGGTGCCCCAGCCCTGCCACTGTCCAATGACTGAAACAAGTAAAAGAGAAAGGAGTATCTATTTATTTACCTGTCTATCTATCTGTCTATCTGTCTATCTGTCTGTCTATCTCTCTATCTATCAATCTCTCTATCTCTCTATCTAGCTAGCTAGCTATCTAGCCATCTGTCTGCCTATCTATCTATCTATCTATCTATCTATCTATCTATCTATCTATCTATCTATCTATCTATCAATCCATCTGTTTGTCTGTCTGTCTATCTATGTGTCTGTCTGTCTGCCTGCCTGCCTGTCTGTCTGTCTGTCTTTCTGTGCTTCTAACTATCTATCTGTGTGTATACATATATGTGTGTGTGTGTGTGTGTGTATGTATATATATATATATATATATATATTATATATTATACTAGCAGAGGCAATCGGTTTTGCCCAGGAATGAAATTGTTCCTTATATATTGGAAGAAAAAAGCAAAATATGTTGTAAAGAAATATGTTATTCTAAATTCAATTTATTCTCCAATTAAGAAATCAATTCTGAATTCATAATACAAAAAAAAAAAAATAATAAAAAAAACCAAAATACAAAATTTACCACTTTTATGAAGGGAGATAAATTCTATAACATGTGTTGAAGGAAATTACGTATCTGTTTCTTTTTTATCCTAAAGTGATATCCATCTATGCCAAATACACAGATTAATGGATACTGGAGTGCATCATTTGATCAGTGGGTTGCATTTATCTGCTGAATCATATTTCCTTTTCCTTGAATAATAATCTCTCTTTTCCCATACTCGTCGCCTGTAATAATTGCTGCTATTTCCTTTGTGGTGGGGCTTTGTAGTGGCCTCTGTGCTCAGCAATAGGCTTTTTGTCTGCATCAATAACTACCTTGTATTCAGTGGATGGTGCAGATTCCAATGCATACTCAAAGCTTCTGATGTAGCTATTGTTCATCTGCAACATATCTTGCAGATGAAAGATTAACTCTTCTTTCAAATTTGGAAGGTTAAATGACTGTTGCAAAGCCTGATCCTTGTAATTTGACACAAAATATAGCTGTAAAAACTGAGGATTTTTGCCTTCAGTTGATAATAAAGAACCATTACAATAGTATACTTGACCTTGAACTCTAAAAGTTGGCTTCATGTTCTCTTCTCTTATATGTCTTGCAAACAACTTGCACATGCAAGTGCTACCAGTTAAAAGCTCCGTATATCGGAAGCTAGCAAGTGTATGGGGTCATCAGGAAGAATGCGTGCCATTTCGGGGCCTACCTCTCGACGGCATCAATGCGCACCGGCCCCCCTCACTGATATGAGGCCCCGCTTGCTAGATCAGCTGGTTATGAAGAACTCAATATACTTCTAGCCATCGCTCATCGTCTCTTTTTAACCAAATCCAATGGCTAGCCTTCTCCACTGTAGATTGGATATCAGTCATGGTGGTATTGACTTTAATATTGCTACGAAAAGGGGTCATTTAGAAAGCAGAATTATAATCCCTAATATTTTTCAAGAAGTGCATGCTCCTTGCTGTGTTTCCCAAAAGCAATGCCTTCAAAGTATCTGGGGTGTACCAAAGGTCAATGAAACAACCATTCCCCGACCACAACACATAGTAGTGGTTTCTCTTTCCCATTTCTTTCCTTCATTAAAAAATGCACTCTTTTGACATTGCTCTGATACTAATTTCTTTGTAATATAAATCCTGTTTTGGATCATAATTGAAAGCTGATCTTTTCCAAGTCCCCTTAAAAGGTGCAACTCTTTTTGTCAAACGCATTCAGTCTACCTTGATGAAGATGCTTACATCTTTCCTCTGAGGAATGGTGAAATCTTGGCAGCAACTGTTTGCTCCTGGTTTTTTCTTTGTCTCATCTCTCGTTGACCTGCTGTTTCACAGAGAACTCTGGCAGCTTGTCTTTGTCTTGCATCCTTTAAATGTTTTTCTCTTTCCTTTTTTGACCCTTGGCTCCTGCAGATTGCATTTGGTTGATGTAACTGTTCTGTGTGTCCCTTGCCTCTTGTGATCCATTGGCCCTGCATGCAGCAGCTCTCCTTCAGTCATTTTCACGCCTTTGCTGTCATTGTGCAGGGGTCTCTAGTGACTTTACTCTGGCTACCTGTACCCGTTTTTGCTTCCCTGTAGAATACTAGTCATCTACATCTACCTCGTCCCCCTCTTGTAGAGAGTGAGAAGATTTTTCTTGGAAACTTGTTTGAAAAATAAAATGGGGATTAAATGAAGAAACGAGTGAAAGTTACTTGAATATCTTCACAAGAGTGATTGAAATAAATGACAATTGTGGAACGCTGCACACATGCATACATGCACACACACACACACACACACACACACACAGAGTACCAAACGTCAACATCTCTTTCTCTCTTGCTTTCCTCCTCTCTTTGTGCCAACTTTCTTTGAACTTCACTTATAGAACATACATACAGTATCAAACATCAGCAACTCTCTCTCTCTCTGTCTCTCTCTTTCTCCTCTCTCTCTCTATCTATCTCTCTCTCTCCTGCTATCCCTCTCTCTTTCAACTTTTCCTGTAGAAACTTGTTATCACTCTGTTTCTTTCTCTTGTCTCTCTGTCTTTTTCTCATTCTGTGTCTCTCTTGCTCACACAAATTCTCTCTCACCCTCTATAATAGTTCTCCTCTTTTAGTTTATGTCTCTTTTTTTCTCTCTCTCTCTCTCTCTCTTTCTCTCTCTTTCTAATCACTCACACACACTATTTACATTTCTCCCTCAATCAAAAATACGTGATGAAGGGGAAGAAGTAAAGAGCCACTTCCTCACTTTGCTCCTCTGTTTCTTTCTTTTCCCTCTCACTCCATCATTGACATTATGCACAAACATACAAATACACAGACGTCTGATAATATATAGATATAGATGTGACGTCATGGTGGTGGTGGTGGTGGTATAAAATGTCGTTTACGACAGTTGACTTATAGAAAGATTATAATGTTAAATTTTTGTAATGCAAATATGTAAACGAAAATAACATTTATTTGGTAGCCCAAAGATTACTGAACCCTTTGATATTCCTGCGTCAAAATCAACAACTAAGTTTTCGAATGCATAAGGAAAATGTACACACACACACTCACACACACACACACAACACACACAACAAACACAAACACACACACACACACACACACACACAAATCCTGTTTTATATATATATAAATATACAGGGTGCGATGATTAAACTGTCGTCTAAATTATGCAAAAATGAAAATAACATTGATATCTCATTTTAACAAATATATTTACCAAAATTATATAAAAATATCTTGAAATACCAAAGAGTAAATTTATTCAATAAAATTGCCATTGGCTTCAACCACAGCCTTCAGACGACTTCAGAATCTCCTGCAACTCTTCTTGATGGTCTCCTTGTTTAAGTTGGTGAATGCTGCCATAATTCTTGCCTTCACTTCATCTTTGGTGTTACAAGGAGTTCTGTTGGTTTCTCACTCAACTGTGCCCCACACATAATAATCAAAGGGGTTGCAGTCTGGGGAGTTAGGTGGCCAAATGTTGGGGGTGATGTGGTTGCAGAAATTGTCTGACAGCCATGACTGAGTTCCACCCACTTATCTATATACTATGACTAGTCTACCAACATCTAATCTGTCCCTTTTAACACATTGCGGAAATAACAACAAACTACAAATAAACAAGAGAAAAAAACCCCATTTCTTTTCCAAGTCTCAATCATAGTTTCAAATAACAAATGAATACATTAACAAATAATCAAATAATTAAATGATGATGATCATCATCAACAACAACATAAACAACAACAACAACAACAACAGCAGCAACAGCAGCAGCAACAGCAGCAGCAGAAAACTAATTAGAAATATTTCTTCTTCAAATAGTTGAAATCTAATCAATGAGTTTGTTTTTCTATTTTTTTTTAAAGCAGTTTTTAATCCTTTTATAATTAATTTTTATTTATCTTCCTTCTCACTCTCTCCCCCTCTCTCTCACTTCCTCTTGTTCTCTATGTCTATAAGGTTTTCTTTCCTTCTCAAACCTCCTCTTTCTTTCCCCAACTCTCTCTTCTTCCTGTCTGGCTCTCTCTCTCTCTCTCTCAGTTCTCTGTCTGTCTGTCTGTCTGTCTGTCTGTCTCTCCTTTTGTCTTTCCCTATCCAGATTACACCAAAAGCTTCAGCGTTCTATAAACTTTGGGATTTAATCCAAATGAAAAGCACAACCTCTGAACACCACTACTACCTCCACCAATACCACTACCACCATATCAACAACAATAACACCACCACCACCAACAACAACTCCAATGACACTATCAACAACAATAACACCATAGCCATCACTATCAACAATATCATCATTATTATTGCCATAATCACTACCACAACAACACTTCACAACCATTGCAACCACACAACCATCAGCACCACATGACCATCACTACCACTTAACCATCACCAACAACATTAGCACCACTTCCACCACCGTCACAACTACATCGTTACCAATATTACTACAACCAGCATTAGCACCACCATCATAACCAACATTCTAACTATAACAGCAACAATACCATGACCACCACTACCAATATCACCATCACCTCCATAACAGCTGCTGCACTATCATTGCCAACATCAACAACTTCATCTCCGACAACACCACATTACTGCCACCACCTTCACGACCACTGCCACCAACAGAAACAACCTGACACTTGGTCAGTTACAATGATGAAGGTTCCAGTTGAGCTGATCAATGGAATAGCTGGCTCGTGAAATTAATGTGGTTGAGCACTCCACAGACATGTGTACCCTTAACATAGTTCCCATGTAGATTCAGTGTAACACAGAATGTGTCAAAGCTAGCAGTAAGAATTACAGGTACAATTCATTTTTGCCAGCTGAGTGAACTGGAGCAATGCAAAAGAAAGCTTCTTGCTCAGGGATATGATGTGTCACTGGGAATTGAACTCATATCATTACGATTGGGAGCCAAATGCCCTGACCACTAAGCCATGCACTTTCACACTAACAAACATAACAACATTACTAGCACCACCACCAGCAATGACAACAGCACTATCATCGCTATCACTACTGCCAGCACTGAACTGACACAACCAAAATGCAAATATATGGGAAACTACCACCTGTGTCATCTCTTGTGAAAGGTAGAAGAGTCCAGTTTGCTGGACATTGTTGTAGAGCTGAAAACTAGGTAATTTCTACTCTTCTCCTCTGGAAGCCATCTACTCGCAATACCAGAGGGCGCACACTCTCCTACTCTGATGTAATCTCCAGGGATACAGGCATCCAGCAACAGGACCTCCGTAATGCCATGATAGACCGTGAAGTCTGGTATAGCATGGTAAATACCATTGTCTCGACCACGGTCGAACAATGATGATGATGATGATGATGACACTACTTTAAATATTATGAACAGAGTCCAGCAAACAAGAGGAAATTTGAACCAAAGTGTCATCCTCTATTTAGTCACTTGTCCTATTAGAAATAGCAACCAAATTTCCCTCAAAAATATGCTATCATTTTATTAAGTGAAGGATACATTAGACTATGTTGCCCTCAGAGATATGTAGCTGGAATATTTAGCAATTAGATTACTTTATCCGATGTTATGATTCATTGGAATATTACCAACATTAAAACAAATATTTGACCAATCAAGACTGCATGGAATTGGCCCCAACAGCAATTTCATCTTTTGGCATGCTTCTTTCTGACCAAGACCACCACTGTATATTCAGCACAGCTCATACCTCTGAGACAAATGACAGATGGAAACTGATACAAGAGCTGGAACAACACAAAAGCAATGAACAGACAATGAACAAGAGACATCCCAAGATAGTAGCACAACCAGCAGCTACCCACAATGGACGAACAGCAAAAGCAGTGGAGGCGCAATCGCCCAGTGGTTAGGGCAGCGGACTCGCGGTCGGAGGATCGCGGTTTCAATTCCCAGACTGGGCGTTGTGTGTGTTTATTGAGCGAAAACACCTAAAAAGCTCCACGAGGCTCCGGCAGGGGGTGGTGGAGACCCCTGTTTTACTCTTTCGCTCCAACTTTCTCTCACTCTTTCTTCCTGTTTCTTGTCCCCGACTTCCTACGCAACCGCTGAGCCTGGATGCGCGTTCATCCATCTGTCGATGCTCTCGGTGTCAGGGGTTGACCTGCTTTCTCTTCTGCGGGTCTTACGAATAGCAAAGGACCATGTTTCGGACTTCTCCCATCTTGCGAGCTCTGGGACAAAGACTGTTTGCTCAACAGCAACAGCAACAGCAAAAGCAACACACAAAGACCAACTAACATTTTGACTGTTGCTTACCACTACACCAATACAAGCACCATAATCTTCAAACTCTCTCAGGTTTTCATTTATGAAAAGAATAAATATTTTGATTATCAAAAATTTCCAACAGATTTGAGTGCTCTTTTTCATAACAAGTATAAAAACAACAGGATTGTCATGGCTGAATGGCTTTTGATTGCAAGCTTGCTCAGTTGAGTTGACTTGGAGTTTAACTGCAGCTGCTCTTCCTCAAGGGGACCAATTTTGTGATTTCTCCCCCCCCCCATTCTTTATTGATTTCTGCCTGCCTTTGGCCTTTATTCAATAGGTCAGTTCATTTTTCTCATTCTTTTCTTCTTGCTTTTTGTCTTTTTTTTAAAAATTTCATTCGTCTCAACCATGTATTTTTTTATCTTTTACATTTTGCAGTTATTAGACCACAGCCATGCTGGGGCACTGCCATGCTGGGGCACTGCCTTGAAGAATATTTAGTCAAATGAATTAACCCCAGTACTCTCCCCCCCCCTGTAAACTTAGTACTTATTCTTTCAGTTTCTTTTGTCAAACTGCTAAATTATGGAAGTGGTAAGTAGCTTGCTTACCAACCACATGGTTCTGGGTTCATTCCCACTGCGTGGCACCTAGGGCAAGTCTCTTCTACTATAGCCTCAGGCTGACCAAAGCCTTGTGAGTGGATTTGGTAGATGGAAACTGAAAGAAGCCTGTCGTATATATGTATGTGTGTGTATATATATATATATATATATATATATATATATATATATATATATATGCATGTGTATGTGTATATGCTTGTGTGTCTGTGTTTGTCCCCCCAACATCGCTTGACAACCGATGCTGGTGTGTTTATGTCCCCTTAACTTAGCAGTTTGGCAAAAGAAACTGATAGAATAAGTACTAGACTTCTAAAGAATAAGTCCTGGGACCGATTTGCTTGACTATAGGCAGTGTTCCAGCATGGCCACAGTCAAATGACTGAAACAAGTAAAAAAGAAAAGGAAAAAAAGATACCAACACTGGTTGTCAAGTGGTGGTGGTGGTGGGGGGGACAAACACAGACACAAAGCCACGCACACAAAACTATACATATATATGCACATGCACACATACACACGCACACATGTTCACACACACAAACACAAATGCACACACAAAAACACACACACTAATACATATGACAAGCTTCTTTCAGTTTCCATCTGCCAAATCCACTCACAATGCTTTGGTCAGCCTAAAGCTTTAGTAGGTACCATACAGTGGGATTGAACCCAGAACCATGTGGTTGAGAAGCAAACTTCTTACCACACAGCCACACCAGCACCTATATTGAATTCTTTTTTTACTCTCTTACTCTTTTACTCTTTTACTTGTTCCCGTCATTTGACTGCGGCCATGCTGGAGCACCGCCTTTAGTCGAGCAAATCGACCCCAGGACTTATTCTTTGTAAGCCCAGTACTTATTCTATCGGTCTCTTTTGCCGAACCGCTAAGTGACGGGGACGTAAACACACCAGCATCGGTTGTCAAACAATGCTAGGGAGACAAACACAGACACACAAACATATACACACACACTTATATATATATACATATATACGACAGGCTTCTTTCAGTTTCCGTCTACCAAATCCACTCACAAGGCATTGGTCGGCCCGGGGCTATAGCAGAAGACACTTGCCCAAGATGCCACGCAGTGGGACTGAACCCGGAACCATGTGGTTGGTTAGCAAGCTACTTACCACACAGCCTACTCCTTCACTTTTTTATTCATTTATAAATATTTTAGCGAAAATTACCAAATTATTCAATTTTTATTATATATTTTGTTTATTTGAATTCATTTTTAAAAATTATTTCGATCATTCTTTTTTATTATCATTAAAAACAAAAACTTCAATGATTTTAACATTTTTCTGTCATTCATGTCATATTAATGTTTATTTTTTGACACATTTCTAGCTCACTAGGTTTGCTTTCCTTACTTGTTCCTTTTCTTTCCCTGCTTTTTTACATAGTTGCACGCATATATATTTTGTCACCATGATATTTGAAAACTGGGAAAGATAGACAGGACGGAAAGACATTTTTGTCACACGTACATACATACATACATATATGTGTGTGTGTGTGTGCACGTGTGTGTTGAAAGAAACACTGTAATGACACTAAATTTGAGAGCATTTTGAGTCGAGTCAAAGCTAAAATGTTTAAAACAAACAAACAAATTAAGTCAAAAGAGAAATGTCAGATAGATTTTACGTACATCAAAATTTAGCAAACTAAAGCAAATTGATAGCTCAGGAAATTATAACATAACAACTAGATGAAATGAATACATATATATATATATATATATATATATATATATATATATATATACATAGACATATATATATATATATGTCTATGTATATATATATATACATACATACACATGCATATAAATATGTATATATATATATATATATATATATATATATATATATATATATGCATATAAATATGTATATATATATATATATAATATTATATATATATATATATATATATATATATATGTATGTATGTATGTATATATATATATATATAATACAATATATATAATGGTACCTATCTAGCAGTATATTGGATATATGTTATCCCATGGTGGGTTGAATTTTCAACCCCTATCTCATTTTATATATATATATATATATATATATATATATATATACACATATAAATATAAATATATATATATGGATATACATATCTATTTATCTATCTAGCTATCTATTTATATATATATATTACAAAAAAATATTATAAATGTATACATCACTTGCAGTCTACAATGGTTGGGGGGGGAATATTTTATTACACAACTCTTTTTCCCCCACCAGCAAAAACCAAAGAGAATTGGAACATAGTTCTGGCAACAAATGGTTAAACAGGAAAAAAAAAATAAAAAACATTTGTCTCTTATATCATGTACATCGGCCATTATTTGAGACAAATACTGTAATCATATTAATTTTGTGTCTGGTTTGGAAGAGGAAGAAAAGAATAAAGAAAACAAAGGATAAAATGATAAATATTCGTTTATTCATTTATGGGTTTTCAGTCCGAGCTGGAGCACCATTGTCAAGGGTTTTAGTTAGTCATGTTAACCCCACCCAATATTTTGGTACTTATTTTTATCTTGTAATGGATGAAAGAGCATATTCACCTTGGAGTAAAGGGAGATATCTTGCATGGAACTTAGTGCTGCCATATATATTCTTTTGTCTTTGATGTGGCAATCTTTCTTCATTCCACATCTGTACATGCACATAACATGTGTGCACACTCATAAACACACACACACACACAACACACACACATATATACATGTACATTGGTGTGTGCGTGTATTTAAACATGGATCTACACTTCTTTATCAACATCTGTGTTGACTTACTCATTGATAATAATTCTCCCTATATATATGAATAAATGTAATTCTTTTCCCAAATAAATTGTGCTTTATATTCAAGGCTCTGATGAAGCTATAAGGTGTTACTCAGGCACTCAACTATGAGTGCACTGGATCTTATAGCAGAAACAACTGTAAACTGATGAAGTTCATAAAATACTCGGTTTTCTTTTTTGCTTTTTCATTTCATTTTCTTTATATGTGTGTGTATATAACATCATCATTATCATTGTCATTGTCGTTGTTTAACATCCGCTTTCCATGCTGGCATGGGTTGAACAGTTTGACTGAGAACTGGCAAGCTGGGAGGCTGTACCAGGCTACAATCTGATTTGGTAAGGTTTCTACAGCTGGACGCCCTTCCTAATACCTTCCCCTCTGAGAGTGTAATGGTTGCTTTTTACATGCCACCAGCATGGGAGCCAGTCAAGCAGCACAAGCATCAGCTATGTACAAATGGTGCTTTTTATGTGCCACTGGCATGGGTGCCAGTCAGGTGCCAGTCAGGTGGCACTGACATTGCCTACACTCCAATGGTGCTTTCTACATGCTACTGGCATGGGTGCCAGTCAGGCAGCACTGGCATCGGCCACACTTGAAAGATGCTTTTTATGCCCCAGTCAGGTGGCACTGGCATTGGCCACACTCAAATGATGCATTTTATGTGCTATCAGCATGGGTGCCACTGGCATCAGCCATGACTATGATTTCACTTGGTTCAACAGATCTTCACAAGCATGGTATATCATCCAACGATTGAAAGGTGCTTTTAAACGGGTCACTTATAATGGGTCACTGGTATCAGTCATGACTACGACCTCACTTGGCTTGCCGGGTCTTCTTTTTTAAATCCTCAAATTGAATATTAATTTAATTAACATCAATTTAAAACCAGAGGCCTAGCATATAGAAAAATCTGAAAATTCAGAAAAATTTTATTACATGCATATAAGAAGGGATGACCACTAAGTGGACATCCAATATGCTAGAAATAGATCACCTACGATTAATTCTTTATTTTGTATATTTTCATATGTCTTACCCACTTATGTTCTGGTGTTTGCTGAATTTTTCTAGAGAACATTCTTTTCCTTTGTGGTTAGATCGTAGGTTAATTTAGTTAAATAGTTTTGTTATCATTAAGCTGGTGTTTAGAGCATAAAACTAACATAGAATTCTGAAGGAGGTTTTTTGTTTACTTTACATTACTTTAAAACAAAGTTTGTGCCATAGAACTAGAGGTGGTCTTGGCTCGGTTGATATCAAAAGGGTTAATGGTGATAGGTGGTGGTGTGAAACCACATAATGGTTTCAAGTCTACCACCCAAGTAGGCCCTGGTGAGATTTGAACTCAGAACGTAGATTTGGAATGAATACCATGAAGTATTCTGTCTGACATTCTAATGACTCTGCCAACATAAGTAGGTTTTTATATATGGATGTAAGTATATGTGTGTATGTGTGTACATATATGGCTGCGACGGTGGCGGTTAGGGTAAATAACCGGATCATGTGCGAAGCCATATGTTGTAGTTCCAGATCCTTTAGTTGGGAGTTCAAATCCTGCCGGCTTCTGGCTTTCCTTTTAAATGGCAGTGCCCCAGCATGGCCACAGCTTGTGAGCTGAAACTAGATGAAATTTTAAAAAAAATGTGTGTGCGTGTTTATTTGTGTGTAAAGATATGTGTATATGTGTGCAATTAGATATATATAATTATACAGAAGAAAATTATATATATAGCAGGAGTGGCTGTGTGGTAAGTAGCTTGCTAACCAACCACATGGTTCCGGGTTCAGTCCCACTGCGTGGCATCTTGGGCAAGTGTCTTCTGCTATAGCCTCGGGCCGACCAATGCCTTGTGAGTGGATTTGGTAGACGGAAACTGAAAGAAGCCTGTCGTATATATGTATTTATATATATATGTTTGTATGTGTGTGTATGTTTGTGAGTGTGTGTTTGTCCCCCTAGCATTGCTTGACAACCGATGCTGGTGTGTTTACGTCCCCGTCACTTAGCGGTTCGGCAAAAGAGACCGATAGAATAAGTACTGGGCTTACAAAGAATAAGTCCCAGGGTCGATTTGCTCGACTAAAGGCGGTGCTCCAGCATGGCCGCAGTCAAATGACTGAAACAAGTAAAAGAGTAAAAGAGTATATGATTACACACTCACACATGCACATAATTATATATAACAAATACACACACATACACAAAGCAGAATCATATTTTATATCATCAGTAGCAGCAGCAGGCATTAAATGATGATGATGATGATGTAAGATATGATTCTGTGGATGTATATGCACACCCACATTTCACAGTATGCAAAACCAGAGATATGTAAATGAAACTTTCATGTTGGTAGATGTTGCAACAAGACACCATTGATCATATCAATAGAACAGAGGAAGTGCAACAACAGCAACAATGACGACGACAACAACAACAACTACTACTACTACATGCACATAGGCACAGGCGTGAGATAAGAAGCTTACTTCCCAACCACACAGCTTGGGGTTCAGTCCCACTGCATGCCACCTTGGGCAGGAGTTTTCTACTATAGCCTTGGGCCGACCAAAGCCTTGTGAGTGAATTTTGTAGACGGAAACTGAAAGAAGCCCATTGTATATATGCGTATATGTGTGTGAGTATATATATATATATATATATATATATACACACAAAGTATGGGGGTTTAGTTCACAGGTGATCTAAATGATTAGGTATGCTAGGTAAGTGCTGTAACAGATTACAAGGGCTCCAAGTTTATAGCTGAGAGGGTAGTTATGGAGCCATTGCAGATTTCTAATGCAACGGATATATAATTGCTAATGAGGACAACAAACGTTAAGGCAAGGCAAACATCTCACGTCATATACATTATTATTATTGGAAAAATTTTCTTTCCAATAATGATATTGTATATGACTTGAGATGTTTGCCTTGCTTTAACGTTTGTTGTCCTCTTTCATCATCATCATCATCATCATCATCAACATAATCGTTTAACATCCGTTTTTCATGCTAGCACGGGTTGGACGGTTCGACTGGGGTCTGGGAAGCCAGGAGGCTGCGCCAGGCTCCAGTCTGATCTGGCAGTGTTTCTACAGCTGGATGCCCTTCCTAATGCCAATCACTCTGTGAGTGTAGTGGGTGCTTTTTACATGCCACTGGCGCAGGTGCCAGGGGAGGCTGGCAGCAGCCTCCCCAAAACTCATGCCTTGTATCTATTATTATTATTATTGTTGTTGTTGTTGTTCCTGTTATTATTATTATTATCATTGAGTGAGAGAGCAGTTCATGCCATCAAAGTGACACTGGGGTAAAATATACGAAGCCCAATATACCCATCATGACTACCTGTCTGATAAAGGTACACCAGGCACATGCATCACAACCATATGTGCGCGACATGGTGATCTCATATCAAGATAAACAGCACATGACCTTGCAGGTGGGGCCCAGTTAGAATTTTCTTCAGGTTGAGTAGCTCATCCCGCTCAAACGGTCCCTGAATAAGGGTTGTTTAAGGATGTTGAAAGAACCACCCATGTTTCCAGAGGTGAACTATTCAAACCCCAAAGACTCCCTCTCAACACATGGCTATGATGCTCCCCCACTACTTCTGCTCGTGATCAGAGATGCACATATCGTCAGCCACTAAGGGACATGCTCAACTGGTTAAGGTCAAACAACTGACAAGCAAATCTGGGGTATTGAGCAGAATATTTGCTGTAGCCCATCTTTTATACCAAGACAAAACAAGTACATGATGACACTTCCAATCAGTTAAGATCAGAAGCCATGAGAGCCACTGCCTGGTACTGCATCAGGGCATTTATTATTATTATTATTATTATTATTATTATTATTATTATTATTATTATTTTTATTATTATTATTATTATTATATTATTATTATTATTTTTATTATTATTATTATTATTATTATTACTATTATTATTTTCTTTATTAATCACCAAGGGTTGACAAAAACATCGACTATATTAATACAGAACAAACAGTTTGAAAAGTTTTATGCAGTGCAGAAATTCATTTGGGAAATTTGCATTAAATTTAGATAAGAAAACTGTAGCGAAGCAGCCACAGAATAACGGGGGAATTAATAAAAAACCATTAATGTCATGATACAAATAAAAAAAAAACAAAACAAAATAAAATAAATACAAAATCACTGAGATAAGAGAATGAGATCAAAGAACGGAATAAAAATATTGAGGAATGAAGTAGAGAGAAAGCAGAACACAAACAAAGGAAGGAAAATATTGGAGAAGAATATTTATTGACACAGATCAATATCTTAATAGATTAACAGAGTTAAATATAAAGAAACATAATAAGCAATATAAGTAATAGGTATCAGTACTCTAACAGTTCCAATAAGTTAACATAATATTGTTTTGATGCCTACCTTTCTATGTTTGACGGATCCCTTGAGAGTATGTCAGGGCAAAGTTTCATATGGTTAGATGTCCTTACTGTTGTCAACCCCCACTTGTCTCCATGCAAGGTAATGATCTCCCCACACTCACCATGTTATTGACAGAAATCAATATTTTAATAAATTAACAGAGTTAGGTGTAAAAAAACAAATTTTATATATTTTTGTCCTTGGTCAGTAAGTATTATTTCCTCTTTGCTTCTGTCTAGAAATTGAAGGAAATAGCTACTATTCCCTTCAAACTTTACTTTTGTGACCTGAACACCAATGTTTTGAAACTGACCTATTTTCCATTACATTTCAGACAGATTCAGTGCTGAGCTACTAAAGCAGAAATATCAGTATAGCAAATATTCTGTTCAATACCAAAGATTTACATGTCACTTGCATGACCATAACCACTTAAGCATGTCCCTTAGTGGCTGACAATATGTGCATCTCTGATGATGAGAAAAAGTAGTGAGGAAGCATCATAACCATGTGTTGAGAGGGATTCTTTGGGGTTGAAGGAAATATTAGCCATTTTGTATACTTTCTAGCGATAAGCAAATTGGAAATAACAGTTGCTATCCAAGGACAAAAACTGTGTCACACTATCTAATCATTCTTTTAATGGCTTCCTTTCTATGCTTGATGGGTCACTTGAGAGTACGTTGGGGCAAAGTTTCATATGGCCAGAGGCCCCTATTGTTGTCAACCCCCAGTTATCTTCAGGCAAGGTAATGATTTCCCCATGCCCCACCTAATATATATATATATACAAATTTACATCTAATATAGGATAAAATTTTTCGAAAAAAATTCTATCAATGGCCAGCATATTAAAAAATACTTTTAAAGGTTAAGTTTATAAACAACTTACAAACAAGGGCAAAAGAAAAAAATTCTAATGCCAAATATGCTGAAAATCGACTTAAATCGTCAATAACCAGTAAGGCGACGCAGGTAACGATCACACTCGAATGGTGCCTTTTATGTGCCACTGGCACGGAAACCGGTTAGCCACTCTGTCAACGATCACACTCATATGGTGCTCTTTGTACCCAGCTTGCACGGATGCCAGTCATCAAATTTGATTTTGATTTCACTTGCCTCAACAGGTCTTCGCAAGCAGAGTTTAGTGTCCAACGTAAATGCAGTTCTATGTTACGACGAGAGTTTTCAGGAAAGCAACACATTTGCAATTTAGGGATGCCTCTGCATCAAGCATGACACATCATCATCATCATCACTTTTTAATGTCCGCTTTCCAGCTGCAAAAAATGATTGCAAGAAGAATTTTAATAATTATCAAACTACCACAAATGCCGAAACTAATTTCACACTTATGAGCTGAGCTAAATTGCATTTTATTTTAATAAGTGTCCAGTTATATTAATTAAACCCCATCCCCCACAACTAATTAGTGAGTTTGAGTAAATCTGAGAAATTATAAAATCTTGCTTGAATGATTTTTGTTTTTGTTGTTGTGGGTGGAGGAAAAGGATTAGGGTGGGGGCAAAATACAAAATACTAATGAAATACTGGAATTGATTTTATTGATTTTTAGTTCTCCTTACAAATGCATTGATATGTGCCACTGGTGAGAAATTATTATTATTATTATTATTATTATTATTATTATTATTATTATTATTTTATTATTATTATTATATTATTATTATTATTATTATTATTATTAAGGCAGTGAGCTGGTGGAATTGTTAGCACGGCAGGCAAATTGCTTGGCAGTATTTTGCCTTTCTTTATGTTCTGTGTTCAAATTCTGCCGAGGTCAACTTTGCCTTTCATCCTATCGAGGCCGAAAAATAAAAGTACCAGTTGAACACTGGGGTCGATGTAATCGACAAATATCATCCCCACAAAGTTTCAGGCCTTGTGCCTTTAGTAGAAAGGATTATTATTATTATTATTATCATTATTATTATTATTATTATTATTATTATTATGAAGGTAGCAAACTGGCAGAATTGTTAGCTAACTGGGCTAAATGCTAAGCTGCATTATCTGTCTTTACATACTGTGTTCAAATTCTGCTAAGGTTGGCTTTGCCATTCATTCTTTCTGGGTTGATAAAATATATACCAGTTGAGTGCTGGGGTCGATGTAATTGACTTACCCACTTCACTGAAATAATAATAATAATAATAATAATATAATAATAATAATAATAATAATAATAATAATAATAATAATAATAATCATCATCATCATCATCATCATCATCATCATCATTATTATTATTCAGTAAGTTTTATTTTTATAGTGTGCTTTCACTTCGCCACCAAGCACAGCTCTGTGTGCCGTGGGTATGTGCTGTGGTTTGCTGTGATGCTCTTATGGTTACTATATTGAATGTGTGTGGTGCCCAGTAGTGCAGTTTTCTGTATGTTATATATATTTGTAAGTTCTGGTGTTTTTGTTATGTATTTGTCTGAATATTTTTTTTATCATGCCTAATGCACCTACTATGATAGGAATTGTTTCTGTCTTTAGACTCCACATTCGAATTACCTCTATTTCCAACTCTTTGTAAAGTTTCTCCATTTCTTGTAGAGAAACGTTGTCACCTGCTGGGATTTTGCTTTGTGTTTGTATGAGCTGAGTCCAAGTCTTACCCAGAGACCTCAAGAGACAGCAAATCATAAGTTCAAGTGAACATTGTGGCTAGGATGAGTAATAACTGCCACGTTTTGGCAGAAAAATGTTGTTTGGTGAGGCTTTTTTTGTTTTGTGTACACTGGGTTTGTAGATATTATTTTAGAAAACATACTTTTGATAATATATGGGAAAAGATTGTTTTGGAGTACTGTAGACAATACTTTATGTAGAATATAAACTGTTCCACGAGTACTATTTTCTGAATTTCTTCCACTTTAGGATTCCCTGGGATTTGAGATAGATAATAATCAGCCCCTTTTGTTACTATTCCTAGGGCACCTACAACTGTGGATGTTGTTCTAGTCTTGAGTTTTCACATTTTGTCATTTTCTATTTCAAGATCTTTGGACTTGCTCAACTTTTGATAGGTCTTCACAGATATGTTTATATCAGGTGGGACTGTCATATTGTTGAATAGGCAGGATTTTCATCTGAAGTCCTTCAATATAGTATCTGGTCTATTTGTGTCTATCTTTCTGTCAGTTTGAACAGAACAGTTCCATAGGATGAAATATAATCTTTTTCAAGCACCGGAGGTGGTTTGTTTTCCCACCAGTTTCTATGATGGAGAAGGTCCAGGCCATTGCAAATTATTGCAGCTCTCTCATACCTGTTGAGATAATTTGAGTGTGTAAGAAAAGCTACACATGGAGACAACGTGATTGACAGTTTTAGGCTGATTTTTACACACTGAACATATTTGGCGGCTGCTATTCTTTAAGATGTTGGCCTGATAGCTTCTTGTAGGTAGACATTGATCCTGGGCTGCTATGATAAACCTTTGCCTCTGATTTTCTGGCAGAGAACACTAACCACTGATGGCTAGGAGTTTTGTCAATATCAGCATTGTTAGCCTCTTTCTGGTTATTTTACCATGAAATGGTATTTCCTGCTATTTGCTGATAAGATTACTTTAGGAAGCATTTTCAGTAATGGTTTTCATGTGTTTAGCTTTATCTGTGCCTATTCTTAGTTAATCTAATTCTGGGATTTCTTGTATTTGGAATTCTTTTAAATATTTTCTTGCTTCTTTTGTTATTGAATACTCTTTACTCTTTTACTTGTTTCAGTCATTTGACTGCGGCCATGCTGGAGCACCGCCTTTAATCGAGCAACTTGACCACAGCACTTATTCTTTGTAAGCCCAGTACTTATTCTATCGGTCTCTTTTGCCGAACCGCTAAGTGACGGGGACATAAACACACCAGCATCGGTTGTCAAGCAATGCTAGGGGGACAAATACATATATATATATATATATATATATATATATATATACGACAGGCTTCTTTCAGTTTCCGTCTACCAAATCCACTCACAAGGCATTGGTCGGCCCGGGGCTATAGCAGAAGACACTTGCCCAAGATGCCACGCAGTGGGACTGAACCCGGAACCATGTGTTTGGTTAGCAAGCTACTTACCACACAGCCACTTTTTTTTTTTAAATGTCTTTGTGGTTTAAAACAAATTTTAGTATCCACTACTCAGAGATTTTCAGATGAGAGTCTAGACCAATCCTGGCAATTTTTCTGTGACAATTCAAGTTATAGAAGTCCACAGCCTCCTTCTTTCTTGGTAAGAAGAGTCATTCTATATCTGCTCTGGGGAGGTGCATTCTACTCATTGTCAATGATTTCTGAATTTTTTTACCAAGCTTACAGATATCAGTACTCGACCAGTTAATTATAGTGAATCTATAAGTTATGATTGCTATGGTTAAAGTATTAATTGTTTTTATCCTGTTTCTTGCATTTAGCTCTCTCATGAGTATTGTCCTTACCCTATGAAAGCATTCAGTTCTAATATTTCCCCTCATTGTAGAGTTTTTGATTCTATCACCTTCATATACCCCCAAGTACTTATAACCTTCATTGGGCTCAAACACCTTTATAGCAGTTTGTTGATCAAGTTCAATGTTGGATGTTTTTGACAGTTTGCCTCTAAAAGATAGCTTTTGTGCATTTATGAAGGCCCAATCCCATTCTGATGTCATCATTAAACTGTTTTTCAACTGATAGCAAGCCTTGTGGTTGCTTGTCATTTTTGCTAAGAACTTTAACCCTTTCGTTACCAACCCGGCCAAAACCGGCTCTGGCTCTGTAGTACAAATGTCTTGTTTTCATAAGTTTTGCATTAAAATATACCACCAAACCTTAGCCACAATTTATATTCCTAATTCTAGCTGAATGATAACTAAGTTATTTTACTTAGTTATATTTAAAGTAATTGAAAGAAACACAGAGCATCTCAAAATAAATACAGTAACGAAAGGGTTAAACCAAAAGTGTAAAAAGAAATGACCTGTAGTTTTCTCATAAATTTTATACTAATATTGTGTTTCATTGAGTAATCTGGACAGAAGTAGCAGAGCTAGACATAAGAGGAGTGGTAGAATGACCCTGAAAAATACAACATGAGATTTCAACATCTTCTGCATTCAGAGAATTCTTTGCATTGTCTGAAATCAGTGTTGTTTTCCATGATATCACACTAACAACAGGTGATAGTTTATAAGTTTTTTTCTAGCCTATCCAAGCTATTGATAAGTTTTATCACTGGTTGTGGCACTCTTCCAAAAGAGCCAGAGCTTTTTCACTCAGGTTTGGTGGCACCTGTCCACAATGCAGAAGTCCACAATTCCATCCTGGTAACCAACTATTTAACAGAGACAGGAATCAAAGCCATCCCTCACCCTCCTTACAGTCCAGACCTTGCTCCTTGTGAATTTTGGTTGTTCCTCGAGCTGAAGGAGGCTGTGACAAAGGTCTTTACAAGGACTCCAGTGAGGCCTTCATGAAGTAACTGGAGCCCTACAACTGCATTGAAGTCAGAGGATTCTACTTTGAAAGAAATTAGAGTTTTGTACTTGTTTGAAATTAATAAATGTCTCTCCTAGAAAAGTTTCAAAGCATCTGAAATC
>NC_043019.1:23057285-23059785 GCF_006345805.1 Octopus sinensis | reverse complement strand
CTGGTGTGTTTACATTCCCGTAACTTAGCAGTTCGGCTAAAGAGACCGATAGAATAAGTACTCGGCTTACAACGGATAAGTCCTGAGGCGATTTGCTCGATTAAAGGCGGTGCTCCAGCATGGCCGCAGTCAAATGACTGAAACAAGTAAAAGAGTAAAAGAGTATATCAATTTGAATAGAACAGTGGTTCTCAGTCAGGGTCCACATGGACCCTGGGGGTCTATGTAAGATCTTTAGGGGCCCACACAATCAAAATAGTAAATTAAGGACTCACAGTAATACATTAAGGGGCCATCGAAAACATTTTGCTTTATATGTATTTATTGCAAGAAGCAGTAAGGTTTCTTTCTTGAATATTTTCTAAAGTTTAACATGTTTCTGTCCACTGAAATATGTTATACCGGTGGCACGTAAAAACCACCATCCAATCGTGGCCGTTTGCCAGCCTCGTCTGGCACCTGTGCCGGTGGCACGTAAAAACCACCATCCGATCGTGGCTGTTTGCCAGCCTCGTCTGGCCCCTGTGCCGGTGGCACATAAAAACCACCATCCGATCGTGGCCGTTTGCCAGCCTTGTCTGTCACCTGTGCCAGTGGCACGTAAAAAGCACCATCCGTTCGTGGCCATTGCCAGCCTCGCCTGGCCCCCATGCCGGTGGCACGTAAAAACCACCATCCGATCGTGGCCGTTTGCCAGCCTCGTCTGGCACCTGTGCCAGTGGCACGTAAAAAGCACCCACTACACTCACGGAGTGGTTGGCGTTAGGAAGGGCATCCAGCTGTAGAAACACTGCCGGATCAGACTGGAGCCTGGTGCAGCCTTCTGGCTTCCCAGATCCCCGGTCGAACCGTCCAACCCATGCTAGCATGGAAAGCGGACGTTAAACAATGATGATGATGATGATGATGATGATGAGTCATGGGGGATAAACACAAACATAAAGACACACACACACATATATAACTTTTTTAGGGAGTGCTTGGTTTCTTACTTTATTGTTGTTTTATTGAGTAAGTGTGTATGTACATATATATATATATGTATGTGTGTGTGTGTGCATGCATGTGTGTGTGGATACTGTTTACACCAGTGTACAGGATGGAATCTGAACTCTAAATAATTCACCCCTAATCTAGGAGTCGTCTTATATACCCAGTATAAAATCTGAACCCGAAATTCCTGTGGTTCAGAGTAGTACCAATGTCAATGGAGAACAGTGTCAAGCACTCACATAGATTCTCTGGTTCTACAGTGCAGTATTTTCTATTGATCATCATCATCATTGTTCGACCGTGGTCGAGACAATGGAATTTACCATGCTACGCCAAACTTCACGGTCCATCATAGCATTACGGAGGTCCTGTTGCTGGATACCTGTATCCCTGGAGATTACATCAGGGTAGGAGAGTGTGAGCCCTCTGGTATTGTGAGCGGATGGCTTCCAGAGGAGAAGAGTAAAAATTGCCTCGTTTTCAGCTCTACAACAATGTCCAGCAAACTGGACTCTCCTACCTTTCACAAGAGATGACACAGGTGGTAGTTTCTATTGATACTTGCACATATCGATGGAGAACACCGCAAAATACTCTCATAGATCCTATAGTTCTACAAATATTTTCTACTGATACTTACGCGTATATTTGGGAAGCAGGATTAATAGTAAGATTATATTAAAATAACAGCACAGCAAACTTAGCAAACAGATACCAATCGCCATTTGCAAAAGCTGATGAACAGAAAATGTAAACAATCAGCCCATTCAACCACGTCCCAGGGTCCATTCTGCTTACACTGCCTTGTTAGAGCACTTTCTCATACAGCACTAGGCCAGTCGAGGGCTTTCAAGACAATTGTAGTTTATGGTAACTCACCTACCTGTTACAGCAAATTAGCAGCATGTACCAGTATCTTCTCTGACTGGTCAGTTTGTATCAGTCAGACCAATCACAATAGACCTTACAGTTAGCGGTTATTTTTGAACATTTACAGATAGGGTTTCTTGAAAAGGTTGTTAGTCTTTCTCTTTCGTAAGCAGCAATATTCTCACTGGGTGAACATTAATTTCCAGCAACTAAAACCCCCTCATGGCTCCAAGTGGTAAACGAAGGAAATACGAGGCTGAATTTAAGTTGAAAGTGCTAGCATATGCTAAATCCCAAAACAGCTGTGCTGCTGCAAGACAATATTCTGTAACTGAGAAGATGTCAAGAGTTTGGAGCTTAAAGGAAGACTTATTAAGGAGTATACTCAGGACAAAATGTGCAATTAGAGGAAGCACTGCACACTGGTTGATTCTAGAGAAGCGCGTAGCAGACATGGTCCATGAGCTGCATCAAAATGAATACGTTGTTTCAAGACCAATACTCTCATAAAGCAAGACAAAATTTACAAATTAAAGAAAATACTAGCAGTGTACTTTATAATGACATTTCTAATATATTACAATATAATATTATACATACTGTAAATAAGTCTGTAAATCTATTTCAAATAAATTGT
>NC_043019.1:23032285-23052285 GCF_006345805.1 Octopus sinensis | reverse complement strand
ACTGGTAACCTGAACACTAATGGGTTAACCCTTTAGAATTCAGATTTCTCAGTCAAAACTAATGCTTATTTCACAGCATGGCACAGAATGTGATAAGGCTGGCCCTTTCAAGTGCAGGTACTACTCACTTTTGCCAGCTGAATGGACTGGAGTGATGTGAAATGAAATGTCTTGCTCAAGGATACAACACACCACTGGGTATCAAACTTACAGCCTTACAATTGTGAGCTGAACACCCTAACCACTAAGCTATGAGCCCTCACTGTATGTCATAAACAGTTACGTTTAAGGTTTATAAGTGAGATGTGTTCTATATACATCCAAACATCATATTGATTTAATATTGTGGCACAAGGCCAACAAATCTGGGAAAGAGCATAAGTTGATTACATTGGCCTCATTATTCGACTGCTACTTAATCTGTTGACCTCTGAAAGGCTGAAAGGCAAATTCAACCTTGGCTAAATTTGAACCCAGAACGCACTGACAGACGAAATGCTGCTAAGCATTTTGCCTGGTATGCTAATTATTCTGCCAGCTCACAACAACAACAATAACATCACCACTACCACCACCACCACCACCACCACCACCAACAACAACAACAACAACAACAAAATTCACGGATAATTTAAATATCGTGCAATGAATAGTTATTTAATCAAAATTGTTTACTTTGCCCTATTTTGGTTGATGAAAAATACTATTATCCTTTATATTATATTTCTTAATAATATAAGCACTTCCCTATTTACAATTTTTCTTGTATAAGTGATTCCCCTTCTGCAACCATGAGTGAGTTTGTTTTGAGGTATCACTTTAACTCTCACACTGTTCATCACCCTTACTCTTGAAAAAGCTACGTAAAGCTAGCCATGAGTGAAGCATTGCTGTGGCAAGTATATGCCAACTCTATTGAATGTTTTCCCCTGTGCTTTATAGATTATTATAGAATAGAACAGATGAACTAGGAACTGGGTCCGATGCAGAACAAATTCTGCAGAATTTCTTCATTTACTGCTAAGCAGTTTGAATTTTTAGGGGATATTTTTAATTTCTTCTGCTGTACAATATATCAGATACCAAAGAATTGTTACATATGCATGCCTCGGGAATATCAACAGTATCTTCTGCAAGATTATCAGGAGAGCTTTGAAGAAATCCACTTCAAAGTTGTAGTAGCCACCTCGTAAAACCTTGTTCATTTGCATTTGTTCACATGAATTGCATAAGTTGCATTTGATGAAAATTATCTGACACAGAGGAGCGTTTGAGGCAAGTACAGCGGCAGGAGGAGCTCTGGGAACAACTGGAAGAACTTGTCTAAAATCTCCTCCTAGTACGATAATCTTTCTGGTTCTTCACAAAATTTCCAGTTGCATCCAGCCATGCCAGTTTTGTTGAATTTACGGTCCTCGCAGTGATGACAGTTTACATAAATAAACAGTGCATGCTTTAAAGCAGTAGATGCAAATATATGCCAAACAGTTGTTGTGTGCTAATTGCTGATCTCAGCCAAGATAATTACTGTCAGTGTAACCTGGTTGCCTGATAAAAAACCATTGTCATGGGGTTAATGTCTGTTTTCTATGCTGGCATGGGTAGTAACCAAATATACTGTTACTATTCATAATATCTCTTAAACAATTATCTCTAGCTGTCAAACCATAAACTGGTATCATTGAAGCTTCGTCAATAATGAAGATTTTTACTCGCTTAAGAATGTTTCCTTGAATAGAATTTGGTGGAACATTGCACACACTTGTTTCACACAAAGGAACTGGAAGCTTGAATACACTGTGAAGAGTTTTACCACCTTTCAAGTGAGTTGTAGCAATGCCATTCCAAGCAGATGTACTTACTGTTATATTGTTAGCTGTAAGATGATCGTAAATCATATTGAAGAATAAAAGTTTTTCCTGACCCTACTGGCATGTCCTAATAAAACAATCTATTATTAATTTCTTCTCCTCTCTCAACTGAAAATGTGGCATCAATCATGCAATTAAATACTTCTCTTTGTTCAATGTTCAATAAATTTGTATTTACAATTCATTGTTCTGTATTATTTTCATTTCTTAGGGGCTCTCCAACTGGTTCAGGAAGGCCTAACATGCTACAATGTGGAGGCCATTTTCCCCAAATATGGCCTCCACCAAATGAAGAGCAATATTTTCAGCAGTAGTGTAGTCCTTTCTTAGCAAAAGGTCCTCAATTATAAATTCTTTGTTTTCATTCCATAGTTGCAAAGCCTTGACAGGTTGATTAAAGAGGCAAACATGCCTAGAAGCTGCCGTGGCATTTGATATGTTGCTGCTTCTGTCAAAGTGTTTTGTAGTTAATTATCATTATCAAGAAGTCTCAATGTAATACACACCCTTTTGGAAGTTTCAAATTCTTCACCTTCAACAGTTCTTAAACGATTGAAAGAAGCTGCATCAGGGATATGCAAGAGTAGCATCCTCAAATAAACTTTTTCTGCATTACGTGGACTTGCTGAGTACATTCTGACTACAATATTATGGAAGTGCAATTGCTGTGTCTACTTAATGTATTGTTGAAATAATTTTCCCACTCAATGTATTGCGCTGAAACCACCTCTTATGGCCAAATGATATGCGTAGAATTCCTGCATTGTTACATTATTACGAACTCTGGTTTGATAATGTTGTATGTGCGGTATGTTGATATGCCATCCTTGTTTGCCATTTGGAAAAAGACGAGGATAAACCATGGGGCCTAAATGCCAAGAAATGTACGATATTCTCTCTTTATGTTGTCCTATAGGATATACAACAATATCACCATGGACTAGCAGCACTCCATCTTCACCAACAAAAATTGACGCAATCTTATTGTTGGATTATTGCATCTTCTTGCATCAAGACCTGGGATGAAGTGTATGGTTACTTTTCTAGAAGGAATATTTTCTTTTGCAGCTCTTTCTTGCTCTTGCATTTCAATAGTTTTCACATTATTGTATGCTGCTGCATAAGGACTACTATTCATTGTAACTAATATTTGTTCAAACACCAATAATAAGCAATTGGCATTTTAATTAGCATTGGCTCAGGTATGGATTGCTTCATTTGTTTCAATGATGTAGAGCTGACCATATCCTCTCTATTTGGTTTCATTTGGATGCAGATTGCTGGTGTAATGATATATTTGACCTTGTAATCAGAAGCAATAAGGGCCAGGTCCTGGTGGAGGTTTGATATTAGCACCAAAAGAAGCAACTGCAAAGGCAGAATTATATTTTCTTATGTTGTTCCTAAAATTAGATCCTTCGTGATTATTTCTGTCAAACAATTGCCTAAGATTACCAGGATATTCTTGTAAAGTGGGAATTAATATTTTTCCATTGTGGCATGCATGTCTCAAGGTGCTAGCCCTAGCTGGTGGGGGTGCTTGCCTCCCCTTCACAAATATAAGGACACAGGAAATGTGTCAAAGCCGACAGGAAGCGTCGATGCTTCCTAGGGCTATGTTTCTGAGTCCATTGCTCGTCATCAGTCTAGGATAGCCAGTCCTGCTAGTTGTGATACCTGCCAAGCCCTCTCTTGAGAATCTTAGAGCTCCATAGTATCAACAAATAACATTCATATCACCAATATGGAATCCTAAAGTTTTTATTCTCATTTATGGCATTTCTTCGCTGTTGAACTCTGTTTCTCATATTCTGTAGATAAGCTTCTCTCTCCTTGGGATTCATGTTATTTCTTCTCTCTCAATCTCTGTTTCCTCTATTCTGAAGATAAAATTCTCTCTCCTCTTGGTTCATATTATTCCTCCTTTCTTGCATTTGTTCCCGAATATAGTCATGGATTGCTTGCCTCTCTTCTGCTGGTAACCGTTGTCTTTGTCTTCTCTGTTGCTCTTTTGGTGCCACTCTTTGTTGACTTATTCTCTCTTCCATTTTTAAGAATGGTTGAATGTGTAAGTGATATATGAAAGCAGTTTCCTCAGCGTGACAAACACCGATGGTAGGTGTAAGTAATATATGAAAACAGTTTCCTCAGCGTGACAAACACTGATGGTAGGTGTAACTAATATATGAAAACAGTTTCCTCAGCGTGACAAACACTGATGGTAGGTGTAAGTAATATATGAAAACAGTTTCCTCGGCGTGACAAACACCAATGGTAGAAGCATATCAATATATAGAATGCTAAAGTGAATTATATGTAATCAGTTGTAACTATACTACAATGAATTTCTTCAGGAATATAATGCAATGTTAAAATAGCTTTAGCTACACTCTATGCTTCTGTGACAAATCTTTACTTGGGGAAGTCTACGGTCGCATCCCACCATTTTTAATCTTCATGGTCTGTAACGCAAATTGTGTTCAGATGAAAAAAATTGGGGAATGCTATGTAAGTTTTTGTTTATTGTTCAATATTCTCAATAATTATGATGAATTAATTCAGATGTATCCTATTTATGTATCCAGTGAAAAACAAACATGAAGAACCTCAAAGCTCACACCTTCCACGGATGTGAAAGTGAGCATTGTGCAATGTACAATCTATGAACTGTCGTATTGAAAACATATAAAATTATATTATATGAAAATGTATGATTATTTGTAATATAACACAAAAATAATAAAAATTATTCGATAGTTAAATATGGTCACTATTTAAAGATGCTTACTTTTTTTGTTTTCCATGAAGTTTTCACGGGTCCCGGTAGTTTATATCGATCTGTAGAATATGTCAGGTATATTTCATATGATAGAAAGAAAGAAAGAAAGACATTGAGAGAGAAACAGAGACAGAGAGAGAGAGAGAGAAAGAGAAAGAGATAGAGAGAGAGACATTTATTAATAAAATAAGTATATATTAAGTTATTGTTTGGAAGTATATGTGAAATACATCCGTTACAGCACTTTCCTATATTATATATAGATAATATATTATCCTTTTCTTCTTTTCACAAATCCAAGGGAAATAACTCAAATTTAATCCTGACTTATCTCCTATAGCGTGACAAACACTGATGGTACAAGTGTATTAATATATAGATTATATATATATATACGGTACTTATTTTATCAACCCCAAAAGGACGAAAGGCAAAGTCAACCTTGGTGGGATTTGAACTCAGAATG
Organism: Octopus sinensis; assembly: GCF_006345805.1. Lineage (NCBI taxonomy): Eukaryota > Metazoa > Mollusca > Cephalopoda > Octopoda > Octopodidae > Octopus > Octopus sinensis. Next base: position 23,047,169 of record NC_043019.1, on the reverse strand, counting down.
TAAAGACGGACAAAATGCCACTAAGCATTTTGCATAACGTGCTAACGATTCTTGTCAGCTCGCTACCTTCATTCCCAAACATTATACTAAAAAAAAATTGGTGTGAGATCCTTCAGTTTCCAAACATATGTTGAGTGTGGAAGCTGAGTTAATTTAGCAGAATAATTACATCTTGTTTAATGGAAACTCAGTAGATTATGCAAAATTGGTAAAATCTAATTTGGTGATGGTGGTGGTGGATGTTAGAGGGGTTGTTGTTATTGGTTTTTGGGGTTGTCAGTGTTGATGTGATGTTCTTGATGGCAAGGTGTTGTTGATAGTGGTGGTGTTTATTGCAATGATGGTAATGGATGTTGGAGATGGAGTTGTTATTGTTGGTTGTGAAGATGTCATTGTTCTTGGTGGTGGTAGTGCTGCTGATGTTGGTGGAGTTATTCTAGTTAGTTCTAGCTAGCTATAGTGTTGTTGGCCATGGTTATAATGCTGGTGGTGGCAGTGTCGTTGGTCTTAGTGGATTTAGTGGCAGTACTCGTGATTGTGGTGGCACTCATGATTGTGGCAGTAGCAGTGATAGTGGCGGTAGCACTGGAATCAAACGTGGTGACAGTAGTGGTATTGGAGTTAGTGAGGATGAAAGTGTTGGTAATGATGGTGGTGGTGGTGGAGGTGATGGTGGTGGGGGTGATAGTGATGGTGCTGGTAATGGTAGTGATGGCAGTGGTTGTCTTGGTGTTAATAGTGATGGTGATGATGATGGTTCATCATCCTCACTAACACCATGACCAGGTTTGATTCTAATACCACTCTCACAATCATAAGTACTGTCACTAAATCCACCAAGACCGATGACACTGCCACCACGAACACCATAACCATGACCAACAACACTGTGTTGTTAGTGATAGTGATGATGATGTTGATGTTGTTGTAGTGACTTTCTTGATAGCTTGTGATAATATTCTTCAGACCCAGGCTGGTATTGAACCAGCACTCCCATTCTTGTGACAAAAGGCATTCTATCTATGACATTCTGTTTCTTTTTCAGACTGAATTCTTAAGACTGTATGGTGTGAATCAAGGGAGATTTGGCTGCTATTTCTAGCAGTTTGTTCCAGAGGTGGTAGTAGTAGTAGCAGTAGCAGCAGTGGTGGTGGTAGCAGTAGTAGTAGTAGTAGTAGTAGTAGTAGTAGTGGTGGTGGTGTGGTGGTGGTGGAGGTTGCAGTAGTAGTAGTAGCAGTAGCAGTAGTGATGGTAGTGGTGGTGGTGGTGGTGGTGGTGGAAGTAGCAGTAAGAGTAGTGGTGGTAGCGACAGTAGCAGCATCAATAGTAGTGGTAGCAGTGGTTAATGATGATGGTGACTGCTACTACGGCTGTTGTTGTTTAGCCCCGATTGAAGAGGGGAGCATTAGGAAGGGCATAGAAACCATGCCAAACAGTCTATGGAACCTGGTGCATCCCCTGGCCTTGCCAGTTCATATCAAGCCGTCCAACACATGCCAGCATGGAAAATGGACATTAGATGTTGTTGATGATGATTGATGATGATTGATGATGATTGACCATTCCATCTATCTTTTTTTCTTTTTCTTACGGTAAACATTGTGTTCATTTAACATTTCCTTGTAGGGGATGTATTTTTGAGGGCGATTTGGTTTCTATTTTTTGCATTCTTCAATGACCACAAGACTCATCTCTCTTTGGCACTGATAATAGTCAACAATCACAGATGTATGAGCAACAGTGTTAAACAAGAAGAAGAGAAAGTTATTCCTTTGGCTGTCATCCAAATCACCTCATTACATATGCATGACCTTTCTGCATTTATTCTCCCGATTACGATAAACTCCTAAATATCGTTGAAAGGCAATGAGTTATTACAATTATAAACATTTTAGTAGCAGGAAGAGAGAGTGAGAAAATAAGGTTACAGGTCTTAACCCTTGCGTTGTGGTTGTTATTTAGTCCCAAAGCAGCTGCTGTTTGGAAAAACTCAAAATCTAAATTCTACAATCAGCATCAAAGAAATGACCCCCTATGTTAGGGGACTCCCAAGATTTTCTATTTCAGTTTTACCCTAAGGTACTTTTTTTGCTTTTTCAGAGTAAAAAATTATCTCCCACTCCTTTTTTTTTTTTTTGCCCTACCCTAATAAAACTGTGAAGGCACATGGTCTAGTGGTTAAGGTGCTGCACTGACAGTTGTAAGATTTCTAAGATTGAAGTTTCAATTCCTGAACTGGGTGGTATGTTGAGTTCTTGAGCAAAACACTTCATTTCACATTGCTCCAGTCCACTCGGCCGTTGTTCCAGCCACAACTGGGAAGTTAACTGCTCTGCAACAAACCTGTGTACCATTCAAGCAGAGCGAGTGTTATCCTCCTCCCCCTCCTCATCATCATCATCATCACCATCATCGTCAGCATCGTCGTCGTCATCATCACCATCATCATCATCATCATCATCATCGTCATTGTCATCATCATCATCATCACTATTTAACATCTGCTTTCCATGCTGGTATGGGCTGAATGGTTTGACAGGAACTGGACAACTCGGCAGCTGCCCAACTTCCATTTCTCTGTTCCGATAGGGTTTCTATGGCTGGATGTCCCTCCTAATGCCAGCCACTTCACAGAGTTATTGCAAATTTATTTTGTTGCTTATTCAGCAATTTTGGTACTGCACTGAACCCTTTCTCTGCTAAACACGAAGAAAGGAAAACAATGCACAGTAATTCAATTTCTTGCCAAAGTTGAGGCTACTCGCTTTGTATTTTGGGCCAGAACGACTCAAAATCAAGCTGTTGGATATCTACTTGAATTTTTTCAGTCAATAATTTCTTCATGTAAACTTGGTTGAGCAGAAGAGACTTCAGAAAGAAATGGATTTATGAGTTAATCAGGTACTTTAAAATCAGTAAAGTCTTTAAATCTTATCATTAAGTTTTCTTTCGGTGTCTGCAAATGAGAACAATCGCACTCTATATCCATATCTAATATTAGATTGCTACCATCGTTTTCTATTCTATGTAAGCTTCATCATCATAATTTAGCATCCATTTTCCATGTTGGCATGGGTTAGATGGTTTAACTGGAACTGGTAAGCTTGAGAGCTGCACCAGGCTCCAGTCTGTTTTGGTTTTATTTCTATGTTTGGATGCCCTTCTTAAGTTAAGTTAAGTTAATTTTTTGGCTCAAAAAGCAAAAGCAAGGCCATGTAGGGGACATGGAGTTATGTACAGGGAAGGTATTCATGCAAAGAGTTCAGGCCATTTCTGGTCAAGAGAGACTTTGAACCGAGCAGTCGTCGGCATCTTCACTATCTCGTCCGGCAGCTTATTCCACGGATCTGCAACCCGGACGGAGAAAGCCCCTCTCCTTCGATTGAGATGAAATCGTCGCAGATAGAGCTTTTCGGAGTGACCCCGCAGCCGACGCTCTGGAGCAGGAGTGAAGAACAGCTCTTTCGAGAGGTTACCACTCCACAAAGTGTACTGAGGGCCTTTTACTTGTCACTGGCATGGGTGCCTTTCACGTGTCACCAGCACTGGACACGGCTATGATTTCGTTTAGCTTGACTTGTCTTCTTAAGGACAGCAAATTGCCAAAATGTCTCGGTCACTTGTCATCACCTCTATGAGACTCAACATCTGAAGATCATATGTCACCACCTCATCCCATATGTCTCTGGGTCTACCTCTTCCACAAATTCCCTCTACAGTTAGAGATCGGCACTTATTTACACAGTAAAAAAAAACCCTCCTTGATAATCTCTCACTATGCTTTTAGAGGTAAAATTTAATATGTTAATTATGTTACCTCACTGCTCCCTAAAACCTAATACTCTCTTTAACATGGCCAGCACACCATTGGGGGTAGTACTGCCCATATTGTGAACATCTGATATACTCTATCAAAGAAGGGGTGGGAGGCAATGTTTGTTGTTTGACCTCTGTTCACCCCTGATCAAGCAGATCTTTGCTCAAAAAGCAATCCAGTCATACCAACCTTGTCCTCCTTTTTCAGGTATAGTCTACCTTGAATTATATTATCAAGTGTGCCATTGAATTGTTTTTTTTTTTTGTTTTTTTTTCATCAACATTATAAGGTATTATTTGAAGATTATTTTGGCTGTTGTTTCTAGCTGATCGAGCAGATATGACCATATACAGGCTTCCTCCTTGACTCATAAAAAAAAACAAATTGTTTTTGAAACAATGGAAGTCCCAAAAACCTTTTAAACATGTTGTGAAGAAAATATATGACAGCAGGAGTGGGGCTGGAGAGGAAAAATGTAAAGAGGGAAGAGGAAAAAGAAGAAGGGAAAGAAGAAAGAGAGAAGAAGAAGAGGAAGAAAGTTTTAAACAAAAATTTGGCTAAAAAGTCATTTGTATGTAGTAAACATTTATGAAATGTCATTTTAGTTAAACTTGTCTGATGTGTGATGGGACAATTAGAGGGTGTATATGTGTGAATGGTGACTATATATATGTGCGCGCACACACACACACGATATAAATATATTTGTGTGTAGATATGTGTGTGATTATACATATTTGCATACCAATGTGTGTGTGTGTGTGTGTGGAAATATATGTGAGTATATGTATGTATGTATATGTATGTATGTATGTATGTATGTGTGTGTATGTATGTATGTATGTATGTGTGAGTGTGTATGTATGTATGTATGTATGTATGTATGTATATATATATATATATATATATATATATCATATGTCTGTGTCCTTGTGCCAGTGTCTGTATGTCAGTGTGATTGTATTAGCATATATATGCATTTATGGGTGTATTTAAATGTATCATACATGTATGTACATGTGTATATATATCTATAATGATGTGTGTAAAATTGTGTGTGTGAGAGAGATGATGATATGTGGTCTAGTGGAGAAGCACAAAGAAAGATTCAGTAGGGAGTGGTCAGGTTGGATTTGAGAAATTGCAGAAAAGATGATGATGGGGTGGAATGGGGGTGGATCGGGGTGATGGGTACAAGTATGACAAATCTATTATGCAGATTATATATTGGGTACGACATTATGTCATTGTGGTGGTGGTGGTGGTGATGATGATGATGATGATGATGATAATTACAATGGCGACGACAACAGCGATGACAATGATGACAAGGATGGTGATGATGATGTCACTGAGTGGCACCTTGGGCAAATGTCTTCTACTGTAGCCTTGGGCTGACCAAAGCCTTGTGAGTGGATTTGTGGACAGAATCTTAAAGGAGCCCATCATATGTGTGTTTATACACACAAACTCACACACACACACACACACACACACACACACAATAATTAAAAAAATGAATTTTTTAAAGTGCAAAAAATGTTTTTAATTGATTTTTTAAAATTTTTAATTGAAGTAACAAGTAATAACAAATAGAAGTAATAACTTGTAATAAAACTTTTAGTTTTAATAAAAGTTAATATTTTCTAAACCTAAATATTTTATTTGAAATTTTATCCTTAACCACAATATTTTAAGTAATCGTTTTCTTGTTTTGTACTTTACCAGATGTAATAACTTGTCCTGTACTTTTCCAGATTTATAATCTTGAGAATATTATTTCTCTTGCTCGCATTTTTCCAAGTAGTATATGTATGTATGTATGGATGGATGTATGGATGGATGGATGGATGCATGTATGTATGTGTATGTGTGTGTGTGCACATATGTATGTATATATATGTATGAATGCATGTATACATGACCATATATATATATATATATATATATATATATATATATATATATATATATGAATATACGTATATGATCATATGTATATTGTATGTACGAATGGATGACTACATATTTGTGTATAATTGTATGACCATATGTTTATAAATACCATCATCATCATCACCATCACCATCATTATCATCACCATCTCCACCACAACCACCATCATCATCACCATTATCACCAGGCCATATGTACATGTACGTCTATATATGAGTCTACCTGTATGTGCATATGTGTGCATGTATGAATATGTATGTATGTGAGTGATGATATATGTATATGTATGTGTGATGATAAATATGTGTGTGTGTATGAATAAGTATGTTTGTGCATATGATGATACATAACTCTGTGTGTGTATGTGTGTGTGTGTGTGATGATATTTGTATGAGTATGTATGTGTGATGATATATAGGTGTGTATGCGCCCTTCAAATATTGACCTTCAACTCACAGACCTGACCTTTCCGATCCTGCCATTCCTTTTCCAAAACATCCCAGATTGGCCAAAAGTTTCTATTTTCCCTCAATCAATTCATACGTCGGTGATTGTATCTGTATGTATGTGTGTATTTGTATGTGTGTCTCTGTGTGTGTGTGTTGTGTGTGTGTGTATGTGCTTGTGTGTATGGGATGGTGAGGGCACGGATAATATATTAATGGTGCATTAGACAACATTATGGTTCCCAGCAATCACCACCACCACCACCACCACCACCAACAACAACAACAACAAAAACAACAACAACACACACTGCCATCCCCTCTCCCACTGACACTACCCCACTATGCCAGTCAGTTGTCAACAATGGCATATTTCTTCTAAAAACCTGGGACCCAACATAACTACAAGACTTTACAGTCAACCCCTTGTTCTATTGCTGGAAATATATGTACAGTACTCCTTGACCCTCTATCTCTTTTGCACTCTCTCTTTCTCTCTCTCTCTCTCTCTCCTCCCACACACATATGCAACACACATACACCACACACATAAATATGTTGCAGATATATATGTGTGTATATATATATGTGTATATATATATATGTATGTATGTATGTATGTATGTATGTATGTATGTATGTATATATATATATATATAATATATATATATATATATATACATACATATATATAAATATGTATATATATAATATATATATATATATATATATATATATATATATATATATATGTATGTGTGTGTGTATGTGTGTGTATAATATATATTTAATGGGCTTTATATGGATTTAACTAATCCAGTGGTACTCATAAAAAGAGTTTCTTTAATGGACCAGGCTACAAACCATGAAAACCAAACAAAACAAAGGGCTGTAATGTATTCGGTTGTTAAGAAAGTTCTTGTGGTTTTTAACCTTTATTTTCAGATGCACATATCTCGGCTCAAACAAAACTTTATTAATCAAAATAAACACCATCAGAATCAACACACTTTTGCCAATGCGAAACAAGTTTATTTATGCCAGTAGTGTAAAAATCCTGCGTTCTGGTGATGATGTAGTCGTTGAAGGCTTGTTTGGTATCGTCTTGGTTTTTGAAGCATTTCTCATGCAGGAAGTTGTTGAGATGCTTGAAAAAGTGGTATATATATATATATATTATATATATATATATAGAAAATAGTAAAAAGTGAAAAAACTACAGAAGGCTTAAATGTTAAAAAATATATATTTGCGTCAATATGTCTGAAGAATATTAAAAAATTTTTTTCTCTTATAATGACATAGTTTAGAAGAAAGACCGGTTTCGCGTTTAGCTTTTCAAATTTCTTGCGACGTTATGTTTATGTTGAATAGAGTTATCGTTATGTTTATGTTCAAAAGAGTTCTAAATAAGGGGAGGTAATGAGTGATTTCTTCCGGTGTAAGGGAGATAATCACTTAAAAATTTTTTCCTTTCCCTTGGTGTGAATTTCTCTGTATCAGTATGTTGGGATGGTTAAGTCTGGGCTTGTACTTTTCAATGAAGAATGTTTCCTTGTTTATTCTAATTTGTGTTGATGATCCGATAGCACATTGGTAAAATGGAAAGATTAAAAATTGTGGTAGTAGTTGCTTTGCGCATTTCTCAATGTGCTCACTAAAAGGTATCATTCTGTATTCTGGGAATGCAATCTGTTGTCGATGCAGTATGCATCTACGTCTAAGTGATAGTCCCGTGGATCCCACGTAGTCTTGGTGGCAGCCCGAGCATTTTATGACATAAATTATGTTTTCAGAGGCACAAGTAAAGTTAGATTTGATCTTGAATTTCTGTCCCTCTTTAAAGAGGAATTCTGATCCTTCCAATAGGTTTGGACATGTTGCACAGTTCGATCTACCACATTTTTTTACTTTTGCATCCGTAATTTCAGAAGACAATTTTGCCTTTGTGAGAATCTTTTTAAGTGATTTAGGTTGTTTGTAGCTTTTAATGATTTGGTGTATGTTTAGAATTTCCTTTAATTTGGGGTCCTTATGAAGTATTGGTAAATTCTGGGTGATGATGGTGAAGGCTTCTTTGTACTCTAATTGACAGACATTACCCAGCTCAACTCATAGAGGGTGGGATCAGACGTGCAACAGAAATCAACATAGAAACTTTAAGAAAAGTTCAACACAACAACACACCTTCCCCGAAAATACTACCTTACATATCTACATACAACCCCAGAAACAAAGAAGCCTTCACCATCATCACCCAGAATTTACTAATAGAACTCTTTTGAACATAGACATAACGATAACTCTATTCAACATAAACATAACGTCGCAAAAAATTTGAAAAGCTAAACACGAAACCGGTCTTTCTTCTAAACTATGTCATTATAAGAGAAAAAAATTTTTTAATATTCTTCAGACATATTGACGCAAATATATATTTTTTTAACATTTAAGCCTTCTGTAGTTTTTTCACTTTTTACTATTTTCTATATATTCAACCACGTGCTTTCACAAACCAACTTTCTTATCTATATACATATATATATATATATAAAATGAAATGTCCAATTTTCTTATGCACCAAGTTTGACAAATGTTAACTCTAATGTTTTAACCTGGCAAACTTTTTGTTTTACAACATTGAAGAGTTACATCATCACTTTTCGAAATGCAATTCATGGTATCTGATTATGTTGTGGGCTTTCTCTTGTAAATCAATTTTTGTGGATCCATGGATAGATAAAAAATTCGTGTTGTTTATAAATATGAGTTCTGTTGTGGAACCAATGTATCCCAGACAGCTCGAAACATCAATGAGGTGTTTGGTGAAGACGTGGCAGATGAGTGCACTGTACGCTGATGGTTTGAGAAGCTCTGGTCTGGTGTCTTTACTCTTGAAAATCAACCCCGAGGTAAACCTGAGACCAAGGTGGATAATGATGAGCTGCAAACTGTAGTGGAAGTGGATACATCTCAAACTACACGTGAGTTAGCAGCAAGGTTTGATGTTTTGATTCCAACTGTATTGGACCATCTGAAACAAATCAGCAAGGTAAAGAAGCTGGACAAGTGGGTACCATGAGAACTGAACGGGCATCAAATGACACGTCATCTTGAAATTTGCTGTTCTTTGCTGTCATAGCATAAAAATGAACCATTTTTGTATCGTATTGTTACGTATGATGAAAAATGGATACCTTTCAACAATAGCAAGTGGTTGGATAGAGACAAAGTGCCAAAACATAATCCAAAAAAAAAAAAATATTCACCAAAGAAAGCTAATGGTGTCTGTTTGGTAGTCCAGCACTGGTGTCATCCATTACAGCTTCATGAGACCTGGTAAGTCAATTACAACAGATGTATACATCAACCAATTGGATGAAATGATGAGTGAACTTGCAATTAAACAACTGAGATTGGTCAATAGAGACAGGCCAATTCTCTTGCAAGACAATGCTCAACCACATGTTGTACAAAGAACACTGCTCAAGATACAGGAATTGAACTTGGAAGTACTCTGTCAACCCACAATATTCACCAGACCTTGCACAAACTTTCTATCATGTTTTCCATGCATTAGACAACTTTTTGCAAGTGAAAAACTTCAAATCTGAAGAAGATGCAAAAGCAGCCTTTCATGATTTCATCACCTTTTGCTCTCCAGAATTCTTTGCTGTCGGCATAAATAAGCTACCGATAAAATGGCAAAACTGTGTTGATAATTTAGGTGCATACTTTGATTAACTGTGTTGCTTTTCATTGAGATAAAGTAAAATGAACTTCCAGTTCAAAACCGGACGTTTCATTCTTAATGACCTGATATATATGTGTGTGTGTGTGTGTTTGTGTATATCTTCTGCCAAAGTATATTGCAAAAGATATAAATGATAGTAAACAAGCAATCATTTTTCTTAATTCTTACAATACCAACTCTCTCTTTCTCTTTCTCTCATCCTCTGTCTCTCCCTCCCCCTTTCTCTTTATCTTTCTCTTTATCTTTCTTCTGCCATTTCTTTTTGTAACTCCACTTCTTGCCTTCCCTTCCTCCCACTGTCTTTATGCTTTCTCTCTCTCTCTCTCTCTCACCCTCTCTTCCTCACCCTCTCTCTATCTCCTTCTCCCTTTCTCTTTCTATCTTTGTCTTCTGCCAATTCTCTTCAGATCTCCACTTCTCGCCTCCCCTTCCTCTCTCTCTACCCATATGCTTTCTCTCTATCTCTATCACTTTCCATTCTTCCCCTCCCCTCTACACACCAACCCTTTTCATAATACCACCTGTCTGTCTGTCTCACTCTTTCTCTCGCACTCTCTCCCTTACTCTCTTTTCCTTATCTCTCTTTTTATCATCAACTCTCCTTTCTCTTTCATACAATCTCCACCATCTCTTAACTTTCAGACAGTTCATATTCAACACATACAGACACACGCACACACGCACGCACACACACACACACACACACACACACACACGTGCGTGCGCATGCAAAAACACACATACACTGTCACACTCCCCACTCACTTCCAGAACCACTTCTTCCTCACATGCAGTCTACATACACACACACACACCATCTATGCACTCTTCCAGAACAATCACATACACGCACACTACACAGCCACATCACAAACACACCTTGCATACTCTCCCATATACATGAACATGCATGCAACACACACACACACACACACACACACAAACACATATACAGTCTCCCAGAACCACCAGCACATACAATGGTACATGCATGTGCACATACATGCACACATACACACACATACACACACACATACATACTGTCCTAGAACCACACACATACATATGCACACACACATACACACACATACACATACTCTCCTAGAACCACCACACACACGCTATATAGCCACCACACACATACACAAACACACCTGACACACACAACATGTATACACAAACACACCTGACACACACAACATGTATACACACTTGACACACACACACACACTCCTAGAACCACTACACACACACACTCACACACACACATACACACACACACTCAACACACATTGTTCAGCTATACATGCACACACACACACTTGACATACACACACACACTTGACATACACACACACTTCACACACACACTCTCCTAGAACCACTACACACACTCACACACACACACTCACACACACACACTCACACATACACACACTCACACACACACACACTCACACACACACACACACACACTTTCCTAGAACCACTACACACACTCACACACACACACACTCACACATACACACACACACTCAACACACATTGTTCAGCTACATATGCACACACACACACACTCTCCTAGAACCACTACATACACACACTCATACACACAAATACACACTCAAGACACATTGTGCAGCTACACATGCACACACACACACACACATACACACGCACATACTCTCCTAGAACCACTACACACGCACGTGCACACACCTCCCTTCTATAGCTGGCACAGTTATCTTTCCTCCATCCTACACCGTTCCTTCTCACTATTAACATTTGGAACCATGTCAGAATTTATCATCAACAACCCCCCCCACCTTCATCTTCCTCTGCCATCGCTAACTCAGTTGCACCTCTGCACCATCAAGACTCTTCAATTTACCAAATATCTATCAAGGCAGAAGATATATAAGACGCGTGATTCTTGCCTACAACATTAACCAGGACTTGCATACAGTGTAGTGGTTCAGAGCGCAGGCTACTAACCCCAAAGTTCCGAGTTCAATTCTAGGCAGTGATCTGAATAATAATAATAGTAGTAATAATAATAATATTAATAATATGCCTTAGGTGTATAGAAAACACTCGGCGAGAAACAGAAGAAAATTTGAAGAAAGAAGGAAAAAAACATAATAATAATAATAATAATAATAATAATAATAATAATAATAATAATAATAATGATAATGATAATAATAATAATAATAGCAGTACTAGGTAGTGGCTCTCATGGCTTCTGATCTTAACTGATTGGAAGTGTCATCATGCACATTGTTTTGTCTTGGCATAAAAGATGGACTAGAGCACATATTCTGCTCAATACCACAGATTTGCTTGTCAGTTGTTTGACCTTAACCAGTTGAGCATATCCCTTAGTGACTGACAATATGTGCATCTCTGATCACGAGCAGATGTAGTTGGGGAGCATCATAGCCATGTGTTCAGAGGGATTCTTTGGGGTTTGAATAATTCACCTTTGGAAACATGAGTGTTTCATTCATCATCAAAGAAACCTTATTCAGGGACCTTTTGAGCTGGATGGGTTACTCGACCAGAAGAAAATTCTAACTGGGCCCCACCTGCAAGGTCATGTGCTGTTATCTTGATATGAAATTACCATGTTGCGCACATATAAGCTATGAATCCCCAAATCGTGAAGTCTGTTATGTAATAACATGAAATTAGTTACTAGATAGTAAGAATTCAAATAAAGTAGCCCTGAAAAGGTCTTTAATGCATTCCCAGAGTATATAGAACACAGGAGGAAATTCTAATAAGGTATGTATACTAAAATCATGAAGCATGTTACGTAATAACAGGCTAATCAGATATGAGATAACAATCCAAAGTAAATAACTCTGAGAAGGGCTTTTGTGTGTTCCCAGAGAATATTACCCTCAGCGGCACCAGTGTTGGTTATAAATTCTTTCTAGTGTATGTAAACACTTTCAATTATCTTTTGAAACTGTGGCCATGCTGGAGCACTGCCTTTAGTCGAGCAAATCGACCCTAGTACTTATTCTATTGGTCTCTTTTGCCGAACTGCTAAGTTACAGGGGCAAGACTGACCAATTCCTGGCTGGAGAGAGTTGCTGCTGGATGGTCATATTCATGACAGCAAGACTTGACTCATTGTCATGCTTCCAGAAAGAGTCAGAAGTGGTTGTCAGAGAATTTCTACGGCCTCACCAGCCTCAACCTCTGATCCTAATCCCACCGATTACTATGTGTGGAGAATGGTGGAGAAAGACACTAACTGCAATACCAAGGCCGAGCTAGCACCTAAGATCAAGGAGGTGCTTGAAGATCTAAGAGACATAGTGAGGAGTGTATGTGCCGGGTTCCAGAGCCATCTTGAGGCCATGGTTGAAGCTGATGGCAATTACTTGGAGTAAATTTATCTTCCAGACATAATCTAGATGATATCGTTTTTTTATATTTTATGCAAACTGTCAAATTCAACTGAACAGCCTGTATATATACACATACATATATATATATATATATATATGTACATAGATGCACAGTGCCAAGAACACCATCCGAACATGATCGTTGCCAGAGCAGCCAACTGGCTTCTGTACCTGTGGCATGTAAAAGGGCACCATTCGAGTGTGATCATTACCAACGTCGCTTCACTGGCACCTGTGCCAGTGGCATGTGTAAAAAGATTCAAGCAAGGTCATTGCTAGTACCGCCTGACTGGCCCCCGTGCAGGTGGCACGTAAAAAGCAACCACTACACTCTTGGAGTTGTTGACGTTAGGAAGGGCATCCAGCTGTAGAAACTCTGCCAGATCAAGACTGGAGCCTGGTGCAGCCATCTGGTTGCAAGCCCTCAGTCAAAATCGTCCAACCCATGCTAGCATGGAAAACGGACGTTAAATGATAAATGATGATGATGTATACATATAAGTAGATAAATAGATACACAGATAGCTAAATAGACAGATAGAGAGAGAAAGAGAGAGAGAGAGAGAGAAAGAGAAAGAGAGAGACAGATAGTCAGACAGATAGTCAGACAGCTAGATTGATACAAAATCCAAAGTAACAGGTCTTGGGACTGGCCTAAATGTTTATATTGAGCACCAGTATGTGTGTGTGTGGAGAGTGCAGGGAAGAGAGAAAGAGAGAGAAGGAGAGAAAGAGAGAGAGAGAGAAAGAGAGAGACTTCAGAATAATGAACCAACCTAAGTAAAATATTTTGTTGTTTATTTGTATCGTGTACTTAGACAGATATAGACTATGCATATTTATTTCAGTAAATATAAAACCTGACTAGTTTTGCTTGTGTTCTATGATATTAAATGTGTTTACATTAATATGTATATGCCCAGAAATAACTATATATATATATTTAATCTCATTTATATATACATATATATATATATATATGTGTGATATATATATATATGTATATATATATATATATGATATATGATATATGATATATATATATATATATCATCTCTTTGAGTTCTCTGCTAAACCAATAATATATTCAAGTTGTGTCTAGGAATTGTCTATGAATACCCATTAAAATTAATGCACCCTTCCTCTATTAGCTCTAATAGTTTCTGTTCCTTCGTGAGTAATTTAATACCCAAGGGGCACAATAATTGGTTAATCTGAAGTTTTCATATTTATGTTTGCTGTTCTTGTGTCTGTTTTATATATTTGCTTTTCTTATGTCTGTTTATCCATGTTTGCATGGGTTAGAGGAACACTTTATTGAGGTATTGTTTTACATATTTTATGCCCACCCTGGATGCTCTTCCTGTTGCTGACACTAGTTTATCTATAATTTTTTTTTTTTTTTTTGTTAATAAGGGCTCTCTTGTGTCTTCCAAAGAATAAATGCAATGGGTTCCTGACAGGGAAACGACCAACAGTGGTACTGCTT
>NC_043019.1:23009785-23027285 GCF_006345805.1 Octopus sinensis | reverse complement strand
CCCAGAAAATACATGGTAAACGTTCCACAAGCACTTGGGTAAACTGCGTTCTCAACATGTTCCATTTGCTTAAGGTTTGCAAGGCACCAGATGGCCTCAAGAGAAACATTCATGTCCATAGAGCATGATTACTGCTTTTTTTTTATTGAACCCTCCTTTGTCATTCATGATGAGAGGATCCATCATACACACAACTTCAGAACTACTTCTTCCTCTTCTTTTAATGCCTTTCTTCCATTTTGGTATGGGTAAGCTGGTTTGACAAAATCTGAAAGGTTGGAGGACAGCATTGTACTCCAATATCTACTTTAGTATAGTTTCTACAGCTGGATGCCATTCCTACCTTTCTAATAATGCCAACTACTTTATCGAGTCTCTCTCTCTCTCTCTCTCTCTGTATATATATATATATATATATATAATATATATATATATATATATATATATATATATATATATATATATATATATATATATATATATACATATATATATATGTATGTATATATGCTGGCAAAACACTGCTCCTCTAAATGGGAACCTTACCTGTTTGTGGTTTTGTGGCATGAAGCAAGCTATGCTGTACACCCCCAGAAAGCACATAGTAAATGATCCACAAGCACTTGGGTAAACTGCGTTCTCAACATGTTCCATTTGCTTAAAGGTTTGCAAGGTACCGGATGGCCTCAAGAGAAACATTCATGTCCACAGAGCATGATTAATGTTATATTTTACTGAACCCTCATTTGTCATTCGTGACAAGAGAATCTATTACACACACACACACAAGGTGCATTCTGTCAGTTTCCGTCTACCAAATCCACTCACATGGCTTTGGTTGGCCTGAGGCTATAGTAGAAAACACTTGCTCATGGTGCCACGCAGTGGGACTGAACCCAGAACCATGTGGTTTGTAAGCAAGCTACTTACCACACAGCCACTCCTACACCTATATATATATTATATATATAATATATATATATATATATTATATATATATATATATATATATATATATATATATATATATATTATATATAAGTTAATCCAAACAAGAAAGCACAAAAAAACACAACAACACAAGGACGTATTATTGGACGCTCAGGAAAGAAGGAAAGAAGGAGGGTTTAACGTTTCGAGTGGAGCTCTTCGTCGGAAACATAGGAGAAGGAAAGATCCAGAGAAGGGAAGACAGAGGAAAAAAAATCACCAACAGTACACACGAGGTCACATTTTGATAAGTGTATATGTATGTATATATGTGTATGTATGTATATTGATGTTTATTTTTATGTCAAGTTATATATACAACAAAACTTTAACTTTAAACTGAAGGGTTACTCAATACATTTAATAGAGTACATCAGCATCATTTAACATCCCTAGTCCATGCTGGCATGGGTTGGCCAGTTCGATTTGAGCTGGCATACTGGAAGGCTGCAACGGAATCCAGTCTGACTTGGCATGGTTTTCTATGGGTGCTTTCACGTGCCACCGACATAGGTGCCATTTGCGTGAAACCGGGGCGCGTTTATGTGCCACCGGCATGAGTGCCAGTTTGTGTGACACTGGAATCTGCCATGACTGTGTTTTTGCTGGGCTTGATGGGTCTTCTACTCGAGTAAGACCAAAGGTCTGGTCATTGCCTCTGTGAGGCCTAACGCTCAAAAGGAACTCAGCCACTTTGCCTCTGTGAGGCCCAACGCTAAACTTCTGCAAGAAGAGAAGTGACAGTGACTTTGAAGTTCCCACCTGCTAGCCTCTGTCAGACTACACACACACGCACGCACGCACGCACGCACGCACGCACGCACGCACGCACGCACGCACGCACGCACGCACGCACGCACGCACGCACGCACGCACGCACGCACGCACGCACGCACGCACGCACACACACACACACACACACACTGGACCTTGTACAGTTATATATAAATGAATGCATGCGTATTATCTGTGTGTGTGTACATGGGTTTATGATATGTATGTGTGTGTGTGCATGTTTGCGTGTGGTCTGCAACAGTTATAAACTACAAATGCCACCCCTCGTCACTGACCCCGACCCCAACCCCCAACTCTTCCACTCTCCTCCGAACTCTCAAAGGGCCAAAATAATAAAAAAAAAAAAAAAAAAAAAAGGTAAATATAAAATTTACTCAAATAATTAAAAAGTGAGATTTGATACATTGATGCTTTGTCTTCTTCATCTTTAATGAACACCCCACCCTACCCCCCACTCCACTGATACTTTGGCACTGCCACTAAGGAATGGTGATGGGATGGGTGGTGTAGGGTCAGAAGATAGGATGGTGGTATTTATACACTGGTTGATTGTCATGGAGACAACAAGACTAGTGCAGTTGGGGGGGGGGCGGGGGTGTAGAGAAAGAGGAAAGGATGTGGGACAAAAGCTGAATGGAAAAGATAAAGTGTTGTTGCTGTGGTTGCTGTTGTTGCTTATTGTTGTTATTTAGCCCCTGGTCGACCCTGATCGAGTAAATCTACGTTCAAAGACATTCCGTAATGTGACCATCTAATTATTATTATTATTTTTTTTTTGTATACTCTTTTACTCTTTTACTTGTTTCAGTCATTTTGACTGCGGCCATGCTGGAGCACCGCCTTTAGTCGAGTAAATCGACCCCGGGACTTATTCTTTTTTGTAAGCCCAGTACTTATTCTATCGGTCTCTTTTGCCGAGCCGCTAAGTGACGGGGACGTAAACACACCAGCATCGGTTGTCAAACAATGCTAAGGGGACAGACACACACATATATATATACATATACAACAGGCTTCTTTCAGTTTCCGTCTACCAAATCCACTCATAAGGCATTGGTCGGTCTGGGGCTATAGCAGAAGACACTTGCCCAAGATGCCACGCTGTGGGACTGAACCCGCAACCATGTGGTTGGTTAGCAAGCTACTTACCACACAGCCACTCCTGCGCCTACATTGTTCAATGAATCTTCCTGTTTTAAAACTTGTGGGAGATTTGGGTGCTATTTCTAGCCCCAGAAGTTAAATGACTGTTCACCGAAATAACAGCTTACCAAAGCCTTGTGAGAGGATTTGGTAGATGGAAACTGAAAGAAGCCTTGTGTATATATACACTATTGTTCCTTTTATTACACAGGTCAATCATTCCTCAATAAAATCAAAACTCCTTGTCCAATTTTCTTGAAATTTTTACAAAATATGTAGGATTATGTATCCTATGTCTTGTATACCTTTCGTCTAAATCGGTGAACATTTAAAGCAGAAATGAAGACAAACTTGTTTATAGGTTGTTTCTTTTTATTATACAAGTTATCAAATATATAAACTACATGAAGTGTGATTTACATATAGAACTATACATAGCCAGACCATTAATATATACATATATCTTCCACTTTATAAAGCAGCAAGCTGGCAAAAACGTTAGCATGCCGGGTGAAATGCGTAGCTGTATTTCGTCTGCCATTACGTTCCGAGTTCAAATTCCGCCGAGGTCGACTTTGCCTTTCATCCTTTCAGGGTTGATAAATTAAGTACCAGTTATGCACTGGGGTCGATGTAATCGACTCAATCCCTTTGTTTGTCCTCTCTGTGTTTAGCCCCTTGTGGGTAGTAAAGAAATCTATATCATCCATCATATAATTATATTTACTACAATTATGTATATATTTCACATCTTTATATAGCCTCTTTTACCATATATAACATTAAATATTCTCTCATCAAATGATTTTATCAATTTCTCAACAATCTCACTTTTAATATTACTTGCAGCAGTTTTTTTTTTCTTCCATAGTAAATCCTTGTTTGGATATTGTTTACCATTAGCATATACATATTTTTAAATAATTGACCCCAAATTCTCTATTGGGTTTAGATCTGGAGATTGGTGGAAGCCATTCCATTATCTTATGTTCTTTGAAATCTTTTTTTTAGCTAAATGGTTAATAGTGAGTTTGGTAGTGTGTGAAGGGGCATTACCATGCATAACTTGAAACTTTGCAATGTTGATTTGTATCATTGGAAGAAGTTGTCATCTAGAAACTTCTTTGAAGAAGCAGGAATCTCTAACATCATCATCATCATCATCATCGTTTAACGTCCGTTTTCCGTGCTAGCACGGGTTGGACGGTTTGACCGGGGTCTGGGAAGCCAGGGGCTGCACCAGGCTCCAGTCTGATCTGGCAGAGTTTCTACAGCTGGATGCTCTTCCTAATGCTAACCACTCCGCGAGTGTAGTGTGTGCTTTTTACGTGCCACCTGCACAGGTGCCAGGGGGGTCCGGCATCGGCCACGATCGGTTATTGCACAATACTGAAAGAAATAGGCAAAGTCATAAATTTCACAAAATTGCCTCCTTTAAATAAAGTACACAAATAATTTTCAGTGTTTATTTTGACTCCAGCAACCTTAAATAGACCTATTATGTCTCCTCCAGTTACACCAGCCCAAAACAAGATTCTTCCACCACCCTGTTGTCTTCTTAATCATGTTGGTTGACATTTTCCTTGTAACACCTAACCTCTTGCCCATCTATCAGGTCCATCTAATGCTGCTCTGTTGCTGTTGCTGTTGAGCGCAGCGGTCTTTGTTCCAGAGCTCACAAGATCGCGCCTCTGTAGTGGGAGAAGTCCGAAATGTGGTCCTTTGCTATTCATAAGACCCGCAGAAGAGAAAGCAGGTCAACCCCCGACACCGAGAGCATCGACGGATGGATGAATGCGCATCCAGGCTCAGCGGTTGCATAGGAAGTCGGGGACAAGAAACAGGAAGAGAGAAGTGAGAGAAAGTTGGGGCGAAAGAGTACAACAAGGGTCGCCACCACCCCCTGCTGGAGCCTTGTAGAGCTTTAGGTGATTTCGCTCAATAAACACACACAACGCCCAGTCTGGGAATCGAAACTGCGAACCTCCAACCGTGAGTCCGCTGTCCTAATCACTGGACCATTGCACCTCTTAATGTTACTCTGCACTCATCAGTCAAAATTACATTTGTAAAGTCTGTCTTCATATATCTTTTTGCCCACATCGCTCTTTTTTTTTTTTGAGTACTTTATTTAACCCTTTAGTGTTAGCATTATTCTGCCAAAATTAATCCTTTTTTATCCACATTGTTTTGAACTAATGATGCATTCTCTTGTAGCTATGAGATTATGATGAGGTGGCTGTTAATTTTTAAAACAATATTGTAGGGTTGGTCTGAGAGACCAGATCTGGCCAGTTTGAACATAAAACTGGCAGAATACTTTGGGCCAGATATGGCCGGTTTAAATGTTAAAGGGTTAAAGGAGGCAATTTTGTGAAATTTATGACTTTTTCTTTCAGTATTGTGCAGTGTTTTTACCTTTCTATGTTAGAGATTCCTGCTTCTTCAAAAATTTGTTTGCTGGTTAACCCACTTTCCTTGCACATAATTCTTTTTGAGTTTTTGTGATGCTCTAGAAACCCGTTTTCTTCCTTATTCTTACTCTCTCAATATTTTGTACCTGTTTTTTTTTTTTTTATTATTCTGTGATCTCTATTTAGCTTTTTAAAAATTACAATTGCTGCATCCCTTTCTTCCAGTAGTTTCACTATTTCTTTCTTCTCCTTTGATGTTTTATCTTTACTTCAACACATTTCTATATTTCCTGTATCTGAAATTAAGAAAAAAAAAACATTTCAAAATCACATATCACATAATAAAAGAAAACATAGTGTACATATATATGTATATATATATATATATATATATATATATATCATCATCATCATCGTCTGCTTTCCATGCTAGCATGGGTTGGATGGTTTGACTGTGGGCTGGTGAACCAGATGGCTGCACCAGGCTTCAATCTTGATCTGGCAGAGTTTCTACAGCTGGATGCCCTTCCTAACGCCAACCACTCCGAGAGTGTAGTGGGTGCTTTTACGTGCCAGTCAGGCGGTACTGGCAACGATCCTCGCTCGGATCTTTTGCACGTGCCACTGGCACAGGTGCCAGTAAGGCACAATCACGCTCAAATGGTACCTTTTATGTGCCACTAGCACGGAGGCCAGATAGCTGCTCTGGCAACACACACACACACACACACATATATATATATATATATATATGTGCATATATATGACGGGCTTCTTTCAGTTTCCGTCTACCAAATCCACTCACAAGGCTTTGGTCGGCCTGAGGCTGTAGTAGAAGACACTTGCTGAAGGTGCCATGCAGTGGGACTGAACCCGGAACCATGTGGTTGTAAGCAAGCTACTTACCACACAACCACTCCTGAGAAGGAGAACAAGAGAAAGATGGGTGAATTTAGTGGTAAGATTAAGTGAGAGAGAGAGAGAGAAAGAGAGAGAGAATATTAGGGAAGGGAGTACAGCCTTTAACTGCTAACCCCCAAATAATTAATCTAAACAAAGAGGACCCTTTGTAAGCCAAACCACATGACCTAGTAATACTTAGAGCCATGGAGAAAATTATATAACTACCCTCAAACAAATCTCCATTGTCTTTAGTACATGGTACCCCTTCATCAAAGCATCCAGTGACCTTCTGTGTACTAAACCCCTTATCTCAAACATGGTTATGAGTCAGTGATGCTAATCTTCCAATAAAATTAATATACACAGGCAGGGCCCTGTGTGGTTAACAAGTATGATTCGCAACTATTCGTATGAGCCCTTGAGTTCAGTTCTACTGTGACATCTTGGCCAAGTGTCTTCTTTAGCCTTGGGCTGACCAATGGCTTGTGAGTGAAATTAGGAGAATGGAAACAAGGAAAACTCCTGTTGCGTGTATGTGTGCATCTGGATGCATTTCCTTTTATGCATTATGCAAACCTTGGTGGAGGCACATGGCCTAGTGGTTAGAGCAGTGGACTCGCGGTCGAGGGATCGCGGGTTCGAATCTCAGACCAGGCGATGTGTATGTTTATGAGCGAAACACCTAAGCTTCACGCTGCTCCGGCAGAAGGTAATGGCGAACTTCTGCTGACTCTTTTGCCACAACTTTCTCTCACTCTTTCCTCCTGCATCATGCAGCTCACCTGCGACGGACCGGCATCCCGTCCAGGTGGGGAACCTATACACCAAGGAAACAGGGAAACTGGCCCTTATGAGCCAGGCATGGCTTGAAAAGGAACAAACATTATGCAAACTTGAAATAA
Organism: Octopus sinensis; assembly: GCF_006345805.1. Classification (NCBI taxonomy): domain Eukaryota; kingdom Metazoa; phylum Mollusca; class Cephalopoda; order Octopoda; family Octopodidae; genus Octopus; species Octopus sinensis. Next base: position 23,020,138 of record NC_043019.1, on the reverse strand, counting down.
TTCCAAAAGAATACTATTTGGTTTGCCTTTGTTATTACAACTACATTCATCTACATATAAACACACACATGCATGTGTGCACACACATGCATGTGTGCACACACACACACACACACGCACACACGAAGTTTACAGTTCCTTTAAAGGATCAACAAAAAATGTACTCCGTCCAGTGAGAGATAAATATCATATAATATACACAATTATAAAAGAACTTCTGATAGTTTCATGCTTTTAAGATACATTAAATTGGCAGATTTATATAGCATGCTGTGTATCATCTTGAAACAATCTTTCAGTTTCAATCCATGGAGCTATGAAGTGAGCCTAAAAGATTACTTGGAGATACATACACAGATACACACATACACACACACATAAGGTGCGATGGGTAAATTGTCACCATTTTATATTTTTGATTTCGTGCATGTGTATTGTTTCCCTTTGATTTTGTTGACTACACAGTATAGTAGGGTCAGTTGAGCACTGATTTGTGAGAAAAACAGCACCATGATGCGATTCACTCTACCAGAAATTTGGAAATGACATGCTGTTCTGCTTGGCATTTGCACCGGAAGCTCCAATACGAACATTTCAGAGTGTTTAGGTGTGAATCTGAGGATAGTACAGAAGATTCAGAAAGAGTTGGATGAGTTTAACGGTGATTACAAAGGTACAGCAGCTCAGAAAGCTCACTCTGATTGTTCTGATAAGTAAAGAACTCCTGAATTTGTTGGTGAGATCCAGGCCATGATTGACAACGCCTCCTCCAAGTCAATCAGGTCCAGGGACATGGGGGTGTCTGAGTTTCTTATCAGACAGGTAGTACATGAAGACATTTGGTATTCCTCATACAAAATGAGGAAGGGCCAATTTTTATCTCAAGCCATCAAGGACAAGAGGAAAGACTGTGTGACAAAGCTTTTGAATAAACTCAAGCATTCCCTCCAACTGAACATGCTTTGGTTTTTCTCAGACGAGAAAAATTTCTGCCAGCATCAGATGGTGAACACACAGAATAACCATTGGCTTCCCATGTCCCAAAAACATGTACTGAGAGTGATAAAAATCAAACATCCAGTCAACATCATGGTGTTTGGAGTGATCACTAGTGATGGCAATGTTATGCCTCCATTCATCTTCTCAGACTCAACACAGAGGCCTACATGAAGTGCCTGGACGAGGTAGTGCTGCCCTGGGTCAATGGGGTGGCTACTGGCAGATCTTATGTCTGGCAACAGGACTCTGCACCGTGCCACAGAACCCAGTCATGGCTGTCAGACAATTTCTGCAATCCACATCACCCTTAACATCTAGCCAACTAACTCCCCAGACTGCAATTTCCTTGATTATAATGCTTGGGGCACAGTTGAGCGAAAAACCAACATATCTTGTAACACCAAAGATGAACTGAAGGCAAGAATTTTGGCAGCATTCACCAACTTTAACAAGAGACTGCCCAGAAGAGTTGCAGGAGAAACCGAAGTCATCTGGAGGCTGTGATTGAAGCCAATAGTGGTTTGACTGAATAAATTTACTCTTTAGTATTTCAAGATATTTTTATGCAATTTTGATAAATATATCTGTTAAAATGAAATGTCAGTGTTATTTTTGTTTTTGTATAATTTAGACGATAGTTTATTCACCGCGCCCTGTATATACATAAAATGTTCTGCACTCAAAATCTACCAATATCAGAAACCTTGATGGGGAATTTTGGAACGACCGGAAGCATTTCAGTGTAACTTAATTAAAAGAGAACCCATTATGACACTATTTGTACATAGTTCCACATATGAAAATGGAAATAGTTCCACTTCAAAGACACGGAAAACCTCCCATTATAAATTCTGTTGCTTTAATGTCTCTGCTGCTGACATGATTGGGTTCTTTTGGGTCTTTTAACTGAATTCCATTTACCAATATTTAATGTTGTAATAATATAGCTCGCTACCCAAACATTTTAACGACTGAGTCAATATCTCAGTTTGGATAGGTGATATTAAAAATTACATTGCATTCTCGGGTTATTGTCTTCATATGCCATCCCAGGTTCAAATTTCTTCTTCGTTTTCATCTTTCTAAAACTGAAAAAAAAAACCCAAAAAAAACAAGTAGTTACTGTTGTTGTTTAGCCCTAGGTCAGTCCAGATCCAGGAGACCTATAATCAAAAGCTTTCTTACTATGACCATCTTGTCACTGAAGACTGTGAGTGTGTGTTAAGAACATGTGCACTAAAGTTAGCTGTATGTATATATACATAGTTGCATGCATACATACATACATACATATGTAAAATAAACATACGCAATCATACACACTCACACATACAGGCTCTTTCTCGCTCTCATGTACACACATATACATACAGTCATGAATACATACAATGCTCACATACATATACACAATCATGCAAGTAGACGCATGTCACACAAACACACACATTTTTCTCTCTCGCAAACATGTAGACACACTTCACACAAACACACATATTCACTTATTCACACATACATTCATACATGCACACACACACACACACACACACACACACACTGAGTGTCACATACATGCTGAATTTTCACACGTGTGCATTCATAGATTCACACACACATTCACATACATTCAGAAACTTACATACAAATACAAACACAGAATCATACATTTATATTCATCTACATATGTATAAAAACATATATATATATATACATTTAACACACCAACCACACACAACCACACACACACACACACACACACACACACATATATATATATATATATATATGCAGTGACACATATTTTCACACACACACGCAGACACACACATACGCAAACACGCATGTACACACACACACAGCGTTTATTTTAATACAGCTATCATCAGTGCGGTCAGCCCCCACTGACCCTGGCCTAACCTCAGAACTGTCTGTTGAAAGAGTCTGGCTAGAGTAGCGGTAGGAGGAGGGAAATTAAACTTGAATTTAAGGAAACTATTTTTCTTTTCTTAATGGAGAAAAATAAATAATTCATTGAAGGAGTGGTGGTGGGGGGGAGTGGGAGGAAATCTATTGGGAACATATGTAAATGATAGGGGACTAGGCAGAGGATAGGAGGGAAGGAAGGAAGGAAGAAAGGAGGAGAGGTGGGAGAGTGAGCTAGAGGGAAGGAGAGTAAGAGAGAGGGAGAGAGAGAGGGAATATGAGAGTAAAAGGAAGGGGGAGAGAGGAGAAATAAAGAAAGGAAGAATGAAAAAAATAAAGTTAAAAGATAGAAAAATGAATGAAAAATCAATAATATGATGTGAGAGAAGAAAATTGAGATAAATGAAAAATTTGGAGGTAGTGTGAAAGCAGAAAGGTCCATTGGCTGTCCAGGGTATTCTCATGGAATGAGACCAAATGAGGTTTATTTATAAAGGCGGCAAGCTGGCTGGACCGTTAGCATGCCGGGCGAAATGCTTAGCGGTATTTTGTCTGCCATTGTCCCGAGTTCAAATTCCGCCGATGTCGACTTTGCCTTTCATCCTTTCGGGGGTCGATTAAATAAGTACCAGTTACGCACTGGGGTTGATGTAATCGACTTAACCCCTTTGTCTGTCCTTGTTTATCCCCTCTATGTTTAGCCCCTTGTGGGTAGTAAAGAAATAGAGGTTTATTTTTCAACATAGACCCCCTTGCAGTTCATGTATTTCTTCCTTTGGTGAAGAAGTGTTCATCCTATTAGTCTAAAAAAGCCATCAACAGCAGATACGACATCAATGGTACTGTGATACTAGTTCCCAGTCAAGTGTTTTTTCATGCTTTGGGGAACAGAAGATGGTCAGATGGGGTCAAATCAGGAGAGTAAGGAGGGTGACCAACCAGTTCAAAGACACAGACATGCACAGCAGCCATTGAAACCAAGGACTTGTGTCCTGGAGAATAGTCCTGATGAAACAAGACCCCTCTTGTCAGCTTACTTGAGCATTTGATCTTGACAGCCTTTCGTAACTACCTCAGCAAGTTGGTATAGTACTCTGCCTTGATGGTGTGACCCTTTTGAAGAAAGTCGATAAACACAATGTCCCTTCCACCCAAAAAGTCTGAGACCATCACCTTCGCTGCAACTGAAACGACCTGGGCCTTCTTTGGAGCAGGTGAGGAGGGATGTTTCCATTGCATGGATTGTCTCTTTGTCTCTGGTTCAAAATGATGAACCAAACACCCATCCTGGCCCAGGAAATGTTCAAGGAAACCAGCTGGATCTGCCTCAAACAATGTCAGATTTTCTTATGATGTAATCAGTCTGGTACACTTTTGATCAGGTGTCAGAAGACATGATACCCACCAAGCAAAAATCTTTGTCATGCCAAGTTCATTGCCCAGAATATTCTCAATTCCCTCACAGGATATGCTACTCGCATTAGTTATTTGATTTATAGTCAATTGCCTGTTATCCATCACCCTGTGGGGAACATAATAGATGGTTTTCTTGATGATAACAGTTTCAGGATCTTGGGTAATTCTCAAGGTTCTCTCTTCCTTCTTAAATTCAGCTGCCTACTTTTGCATTGTTAATATAGCTGGAAAGTGATCCCCTAATGTAGCAACCATGTCAATACGAATGTTCTTGGGGGCTAAACCCTATTTTCTACAGGTACTTGATAACACAACAATATCAAATTTTGTCCATTTTCAAGAGAAGTCACAACTAGTTACTTTTGCAGTCTTCTTTGAACAGTCAGTTTACCTGGACAGAAACAATGCATTTACGAGTAAGGAGAGCTGAAATGAATGCATACAAAATTTCCCAGCTCTAGTGTCACTCCTTCACAGTCAGTCAATGAACTTTTCAGATCAGCCTCATAAATGGCAAGAAGAAAGAGAGAAGAAAGAGTTAGAGTCTGTTATGAGCCCTAGGGCTTATAAGCCCAGAGCTTAACTTGGTTTCCATGATGTATAAGTGACTGAGTTTACAACATTCCTCCTGCCCTGGAACAGGCTGCTAGTCCATTGCAGAGTTAACTTCCCAACTACTGCTGGAACTCCTTTATAGCTGAGTGGACTGGGGCAATGTAAAATGAAATGTTTTGCTCAAGAATACAATGTAATGCTTGATTGGGAATTAAAACCAACTCCATACGGTGTACCAAGTGCAAGTTGTGGACAAATAAGAGGTGCAATGACATCACAGGAAGGTTAGACACTGAGAATGTACAGAAAATAGACTTTCCTTAAATTTCTAGGGGCTGGAGATCCTTAGAAATAGCAGACAGCTTCCATCTCCAAGGTAACAAATTAGCAAAGGAGAAGGATGCTCTAACAGGATAGTTATTAGAATAAGAACACACACACACACACACACACACACACAACGGACTTCTTTCAGTTTCTTTCTATCAAATCCACTCACAAGGTTTTGATTAGCCTAAGGCTATAGTAGAAGACATTTACCCAAGGTGCCATTGCAGTGGGACTGAACCTGGAACCATGTGGTTGGTAAGCAAGCTACTTACCACACAGCCACTCCTATGCCTAGATTGTTAATGAAGACATTGACTGGAAGTAGTAACCACAAGGATGAGGGCAATACTTATGTTGATGATTATGATGATGATGATGATGATGATGATGATGACAGCAATGACATTTATGATGATAACAATGATGACGTTGACAATGATGATGACGATGATTACAATGATGACGATGACAATGATGATGATGATAAAAATGAGGAGAATGAAGGCAGAAAGTAGAAAACGTTAACACAGACACAATTGTGTGTAAACATAGACATTTATAAAGAAATTTTGAGCTTAAAAAACATCCAAATTTGCAAATACATAAATAAATAAATAAACAAATAAATAAAATGTAGAAAATAAAAATTTTTAAAAAAGCAGCAACACAAAGTACAAAGTTCAGGAATTAGAAAACTTTGCTTCCAATTCATTTTTTTTTTTTTTTTTTTTTTAGTTTCATTAGCTTTGACATAACGAAACTTTGGTGGTTTCTCATTTACATCATTAACAAGTTATATAGAATTTTATCTTGGTTTAGAAAGCTGTGCAGGTTGGACAATGGAATAACTACAAATTATTTTTATTATCTCATCTGTCTTTTAAATAATTCTCCAGAGAATGGCAAGAGACATTTATTTTTCAGTTTTACGTACACACATATAAAAGTTAGCTAATGTGTAGGGTACAACTGAGATACCATAACAACGCCATTGGTGTTAATGTAGATTTGTTTATTGGGAAATTTTCTGTTATAGCTGAATGAAGTCGATGATAATGACAGTGATGATGATGATGGCTACTTATTGAGATGGTGATGTTGACAATGATGATGGTGTCACTTATAAGTGGATATGGCTTGGTTATATACCATGCTTTTGCTGATCGTTTTTCGGTGCTTATGTAATCATGGACAGATATAAATACTCTTTCAGTCCTTTCACCAGGATGTGACAACTAGAGGAAGGGAGGGAGAGAGAGAGAGAGAGAGAGAGGTGGAAGAGACAGGGAGAAAGAAAGAGAAAAAGAGAGAAAGAGAGAGAGAGAGGCATAGAGAAGGGAAGAAAGGAAAAGAGAGAGGGAAAGCAAGTGAGAGAGGGAAAGTAAGTGAGAGAGTGAAAGAGACATAGAGAGGGAAATAGAGCAAAAGATGGAAAGGGAGACAGAGAGAGAAAGAGAAAGAAAAAGAGAGAAAGCAAGAGAAAACGAGAGGAAGAAACAGAAACATAGAGAGGAGAAGAGAGAGAGAGAGAGAGAGTGAAGGGAGCTGCACCGACATTTGGTTGGTACTCATTACAGCTGAGTAGACTGGAGCAAGATGAAATGAACTGTCATGATCAAGAATACAACCTGCTACCTGGTTCAGGAATTGAACCCACGACTTTCTGATCATTAGCCGGACATTCTTGTATCTTCACTAACTTGATGTTGCAGTGTAGTCAACAAGCTTGCTTCCAAACCATATAGTTTTGGGTTCAGTCCCACAGTGTAGCCCCTTGGGCAAGTGTCTTCGGAACTGACCAAAGTCTTGTCAATGGATTTGTTTGCCAGAAATTGAAAGAAGCCCATGTGTGTGTGTGTGTGTGTGTATGTGCGTGCACATGTGTGTGTGTGTGTGTGTGCTTGTTTGCACCTCCTTGCCTTGACATTGTGTGATAGTTGTAAAGGGGTGTCACTGTCATACAAGCAGTGTCATTCATTTCCAATATTCTGCAAAAACATGTCTGGCCATGGGGGAATATTACCAAGTTCTTCAAAAGCAGTGCTCTAGGATGGCCACAGTCTAATGACTGAAACATAAAAGTGGGCTGAATAGCTATCTCACAGAGTTTGGCCTCCTTCCTCTTATATGATTCTGCACCAGCTACATTAATTATGGTTTCTACAGTCAAAAGGATGAAGATCTTGGTTTCCTTACTTTTCTTTCTACTCCTTCCATTTTTGCATCAATCTGTTTGCATTTTTTCGTCTCATTTTTTTTATCCTTCTCCCTTTTCATCATGTTTTCTCATAGTCCAGTGTCCTGCTTTTTAAATGCATCTAACATTTATGAGCTGAGCCTAAAAGATTGCTTGGAGATATATTGCATGTTATATAAATCTGCCAGTTTAATGTAGCTGAAAAGTATAAAACTATTGGTAGCTCTTTTGCAATTGTGTATATCAAACTGGTATGTGTGTGTGTGTGTGTGTGTACAAAAAAGATAGATAGATATAGATATCTATTTATATATTTATATATTTATATATGTCTTTATGTAAATAGAAAAATAAGTTCATATAATCTAGACCTGAAGATAGGCAATATAATTGTTTTAATATGGTATTGTATTTTGAGACCTTCTATTTCAGAAATATCGAGGAATATGTTGTCATGAAATGCACATAGTCTATATAATGTAAAGTATATGACTTGGAATAAGAATTGAAGGTATTAATTTTGATAATTTTAATATTTAGTCCTATATCTACCTATCGTGGATAATGTTGTTCAATGATGATTGAGTTGCTTGAGGGTGATTCTGTCTGTTAAAACCTATCTATAGATATGTATATAATACAGTGAGTAATTCATTTTAGTACCACTAAATTGAACTTCTCTCCCCTGTGGACTCAGAAATAACTTCCCTAATATTAATACACACACACACACACACACACATGTGTATATATATATATATATATATATATATATATGACAGTTTCCATCTACTAAATCCAATTACAAAGCATTGGTGAACCCAGGACTGAAGTAGACGACATTTGCACAGTGTGCCACACAGCGGGACTGAAACTGAAGCCTTTCAGTTGAGAAGCAAACTTCTTAACCCCCACAGCCAAGGATTAAACTTTGTAATACTACCTGTTATATCTTCTCTTTACTTCTTGCTATAAAACTACAGATTAAGTGCTGAGCCTTAAAAGCTTGGCCTTAGACACTTCAAACAGCATTTATTTGTATTGCATCGCAGAAAAGACTTCCTGTATCAAAAGAAGCCATAAAATCAAATAGAGATTTTTACAGCTATGTAATGGTGGGGCGTGTGATAAAAATGTAATATCACTTCCAGAATTATTTGATATTCCTTCTTTTAGAACTATACATTATGCCTGTTTAGCATTATGTAATATGGTCTCTTTGTAGTATGTAATGTGTTTTAGATTTATGAAATATGCTCGTATAGAATTTATATCGTATAGAATTTAGATTATGCAATGTGATCTCTTGGAAATATATAATGAAAGTGTTTTAATTACATTTATACAATGTATGCACTATGCACAGGTTGGTGTGGATTTTTACATTTGTGAAATATGTGCAGAGAGAATAATCAATAATATGAATATAATATGATTTCCAGCAATTAAGGAATGTGTTTTGTTTTGTTACTTGTTATTTTTAACGTGTGATTTGACAATATATATATCTATTATATTTACACACACAGACATATACACACATATATATATATACATACACATATATTTATATGTGTATGTATATGTACACATATATTCATACATATATATATATATATATATATATATATATATACGCACACACACACACACACAATAAATATATAAATACACATACATACATATATATATTTTAAAACTACTTTTAAAAGACACCTGTATTTTCAGGTTCTTTTCCTTATATATATATATATATATATATGTTTACTCTTTTACTTGTTTCAGTCATTTGACTGTGGCCATGCTGGAGCACCACCTTTAGTTGACCAAATCGACCCCAGGATTTATTCTTTGTAAGCCTAGTATTTATTTCATCAGTCTCTTTTTTGCCGAACTGCTAAGTTATGGGGATGTAAACACACCAACATCAGTCGTCAAGCAATGACAGTGGGGCACAAACACAGACACACACACGCTATATATATATATATATATATATATATATATATATATCACACCAATGGGCTTCTTTCAGTTTCTGTCTACCAAATCCACTCCATGGCTTTGATCGACCCGATGCTATAGTAGAAGATACTTACCGAAGGTGGCATGCAGTGGGACTGAACCGGGAACCATGTGGTTGGTAAACAAGCTACTTACCACGCAGCCACTCCTGCACCTATATATATATATATATATCATCATCGTTTAACGTCCGCCTTCCAGGCTAGCATGGGTTGGACGATATTGACTGAGAGCTGGCGAACCAGACAGCTGCACCAGGCTCCAATCTTGATCTGGCAGAGTTTCTACAGCTGGATACCCTTCCTAACGCCAACCAGTCTGAGAGTGTAGTGGGTGCTATTTGTCATGCAGTAGTGGCTGACAAACACAGACACAAACACACACACACACAGAGAAACATACATATATATATACGCATAGATATATGTGCATACACACACTCATATGCACATACACAAATACGCATATATATATATATATATATATATTTAAGTTGATTTTTGACTTGGAGGTGATTTGAGCTGAGACTTAACTCAAAACTTTCAATAGAATCATCATGCAAAGTGGTCGAGTACTCCACAGATAACTATAATATAATGCTCAGGTGGTCTAGGTATATGCATATACATACACACGGACACATTTATACATATATATACTTACAACACACACATGCGTACATATATATATATTTATAATATTGTGTGTTGTGTGTGTGTATAATGATATATGTATGCACATGCGCATGTGTGCATGCGTACTTATATATCTTCTTACATAGATACAATGTTACCCATGTGCTTGCATACATAAGCCAGAAATAAATATGAGCTGAAAATTAACACTTTATTTTCTATATTTTACTCCATTTCTTCTCTATAAAGTGAAATCTCTCTTTCATTGATTCCCTA
>NC_043019.1:23002285-23004785 GCF_006345805.1 Octopus sinensis | reverse complement strand
ATGGTGATTGTTTGGTGATGTACTGTTGGACTCATGGAGGCGCAATGGCCCAGTGGTTAAGGCAGCGGACTCGTGGTCATAGGATCGCGGTTTCGATTCCCAGACCAGGCGTTGTGAGTGTTTATTGAGCGAAAACACCTAAAGCTCCACGAGGCTCCGGCAGGGGATGGTGGTGATCCCTGCTGTACTCTTTCACCACAACTTTCTCTCACTCTTCCTTCCTGTTTCTGTTGTACCTGTATTTCAAAGGGCCGGCCTTGTCACTCTCTGTGTCACGCTGAATATCCCCGAGAACTACGTTAAGGGTACACGTGTCTGTGGAGTGCTCAGCCACTTACACGTTAATTTCACGAGCAGGCTGTTCCGTTGATTCGGATCAACCGGAACCCTGTCGTCGTAACCGACGGAGTGCTTCCAACTGTTGGACTCATAACTTCTTAAAACCTGGAAAAACCATTACTTCACAAACATATTGCAATCAACTGCCAAAATGAATGTAAAACTGCTAATCCTCTGTCCCAGACTGCTCAACAGAAGAGGGCCAATCAATTTTCATGTCAATGCTTGACCACATGTTTCATTAATGATGCTCCTGAAGTTGAGGGAATTTAGTTGTGAAGTTCTTCCTCACCCAGCTTGTTCCCCAGACCTTTCTCCTACTGACTACCACTTTTTCACGCACCTTGATGATTTCCTATAACAGAAGAAGTTCAGAAATCAAACCAATGCTGAAAGTTCATTCAAAGAGTTCTTCAGCTCCAGAACTCCAGATTTTTATGTTACCAAGTTGGCAAAAATGTGGTGATTGTAATGGTACTTGCTTTGATGAATAAAATTTCTGCATTGTTGAAATATATTGTAATAAATCTCATGTTTCAAAATGTTGCTTGCTTTTCACTCAGCCTGATAGTTTATAATGACCGTAGAAAGAAAATAGGCTTCATTATAAGTTTCATGTAAGTCTGATAAAGCAACGGTCAACAGTTGGCACGTCAGGGCATTACACACACACATATGTGCACACACACACACATACAGCAGGATTCTTTCAGTTTCGCTCCACCAAATCCACTCATAAGGCTTTGGTTCACCTGAAGCTATAGTATGAGACACTTGCCCCAGATGCCATGCAGCAGGATTGAACCTGGAACCATATGGTTGGGGAGCAAATTTCTTACCACACATCCACACTTGAACCTGTATAAATCCTTAAAAATCCTTAAAAATGTTTTAGCCCAAAGGCCGCGGCCATGCTGGGGCACCACCGCTGAATATATGTATATATATATATTATATATATATATTCTTTTAGTTGTTTCGGTCATTTAACTGTAGCCATGCTGGAGCACTGTCTTTAGCCAAACAAATTGACCCCCAGGACTTATTCTTTGTAAGCCTAGTACTAATTCTATCAGTTTTTTTTTTTGCCAAACCGATAAGTTACAGGGATGTAAATACACCAACATTGGTTGTCAAGCAAAGGTAGGGGTACAAACACAGACACACACACACACACACACACAAATACATACATGTATACGTTAAATTCAGCTTACATTGAAAGTCAACAACCAACATTGGCTTTAGAAGCATTGAGATGTATTGACAGATACAGAAGAAGAAATAATTTTATTCTCAAACACAGGATAATGATAATAATATAGAATGAACAGGATAAAATATCCATATTTAGCAGAAAAATCTGTCAGCGGCCAGCCATGAGATTTGAACTCGCATCCCTGTAAACATTAAGCTAAACTGCCCAGCGACAAATTCTTCTGCAGGATAAACTACCTATAGATAGTTTATCCTGTTCATGCTATATTATTAGCATTATCCTGCGGTTGAGAATAAAATTATTTCCTTATCTCTATCTTTCAATAAATCACAATGCTTTTAAAGCAAACTCTGTTTGTTGACTTTCAATATAAGTTGAATTCAATGTACAATAGCATCTTATAAAGCTAGATTTATATATCCTAAAATTGCAGAAGAATTTGTCACTGGGCAGTTTAGTTTAATGGTAAAGCACCTGACACGGAGAGCTGGCAGAATCGTTAGCACGCTGGGCAAAATGCTTAGCGGTATTTCGTCTGCCGCTACCTTCTAAGGTCAAATTCCACCGAGGTTGACTTTGCCTTTCACTCTTTCGGGCTCGATTAAATAAGTACCAGTTATGCACTGGGGTCGATATAATCGACTTAATCCGTTTGTCTGTCCTTGTTTGTCCTCTCTCTGTTTAGCACCTTGTGAGTAGTAAAGAAATAGGTAAAGCACCTGACGCATAATCACAGGGACATGAGTTTGAATCTCATGGCTCGCTGCCAACAGATTTTTCTGCAAAATATTGATAGTTTATCCTGTTCATGCTATATTATTATGATTATCCTGCATTTGAGAATAAAATTATTACCTTACCTGTATCTTTCAATACATACACACACATACACACATATGTACGATGGGATTCTTTCAGTTTCCGTCTACCAAATTCATTCAC
>NC_043019.1:22994785-22999785 GCF_006345805.1 Octopus sinensis | reverse complement strand
ATCATCATCATCATCATCGTCATCGTCATCATCATCGTCATCATCATCGTCATCATCATTGTCATCATCATCGTGATTATCATCGTCATCATCATCGTCATCATCATCGTCATCATCATCGTCATCGTTATCACCACCACCACCACCACCATCATCATCGTCATCATTTAATGTCCGTTATCCATGCAGGCATGGATTGGACGGTGTGACCAGAGCTGGCAAGCTGGGGAGCTGTACCAAACACCAGTCTGATTTGGCATAGTTTCTATGACTGGGTATCCTTCCTAATGCCAACCACTTCACAGAGTGTGCCGGATGCTTTTATTTGGCACCACACGGGCGTTTTTAAGCAACACCACGCAGGTGCTTTTACATGGCATTGCATGGACACTTTTACATGGCCCCACACAGGTGCTCTTAGGTGGCATTGCCACAAATGCTTTACACCTCCACCAAGATCGGTCTTAACGTTTCTGCTGTGGGTTACAGGTCGTCTTGAGTATGGCCAGGTGTCTTGGTCATTTGTCATCTCACCTGAAAGGTTCAGCAGATAAATAGGTCTGACACACACCTATAGGTGTAGGCTCAGTTGTGAGATAAGAAGCTTGCTTCCAAACTACATGGCTCCCGGTTCAGTCCCACTGCATTGACACCTTGGGCGAGTGCCTTCTGCTATAGCCTCAGGCTGACCAAAGCCTTGGGAGTGGATTTGGTGGACAGAAACTGAAAGAACTTGTCTTATATGTATCATCGTCGTCGTCGTCGTCGTCGTCGTCATCATCATCGTCATCACCACCACCACCACCATCATCATTTAATGTCCGTTATCCATGTTGGCATAGGGTTGGACAGATCATTATATATATGTGCAGGTGTGTGTGTCTGTGATTGTTCTTCATCACTGCTTAACTGGTGTTGGTGTGTTTATGTCCCTGTAACTTGGCATTTATATATATATAGTTAATCCAAACATGAAGACACAAAGAGAAAACAAAACAATGCGAGGATGTGGAACAAGTATAGTGTTATTGGACGCTCAGGAAAGGAAAGAAAGAAGGAGGATTTAACGTTTCGAGCGGAGCTCTTCGTCAGAAACATAGGAAAAGGAAAGATCCAAGTAAGGGAAGATGGAGGAAAAAAATCGCCAACGGTACACATGCGGTCACATTTTATATCTTTTATCTTTTATCATTTATTTGTTTTAGTCATTAGACTGCAGCCATGCTGGGCCAGGTATTTATTCTATCGATCTCTTCCGCCAAACCACTAAGTTATGGAAATGTAAACATACCAACACCGGTTTGCCAATCATTGGTAGGGGAGCACAGATACAAAGACACATGCACACACACACACACACACGCACGCACTCACACACACACACACATATACACACACACACACAACAGGCTTCTTTCAGTTTTCATCTACCAAAATGTGCTAATAATTCTGCCAGCTTGCCATCTTGGTATTTTAACATTATAAGAACCAATAAGGAGGACAGATATAGATGGATTGGATACATTGCATGACTGAAGGACAGCAGATGGACATCAGGTTAATGGCGAGTTGGCAGAAACGTTAGCACGCCGGGCAAAATGCTTAGCGGTATTTCGTCTGCGTTACGTTGTGAGTTCAAATTCCGCCGGGGTCGACTTTGCCTTTCATCCTTTCGGGGTCGATAAATTAAGTACCAGTTACGCACTGGGGTCGATGTAATCGACTTAATACCTATGTCTGTCCTTGTTTGTCCCCCTCAGTGTTTAGCCCCTTGTGGGTAATAAAGAAATAGGTTAATGGAATGAACAGCAAGACAAGGGACGAGATCAAGAGGCCAACCAAAGACAAGATAGCAAAGTGATCTGATCCACAACCTGGGACCTACACGGCCATGACTGGCCAGAGAGAGAGAAATCAGTAGAAGGAGACCAGGAAGGGGTTCCTCCTTTAGGAGTGATGAAGACTTGGATAAGGATAATATTGATTTCAAGTTTTGGCACAAGCCCAGAAATTTCAGAGGAGGGCGTAAGTCAATTGCATTGACCCCAGTGTTCAACTGGTACTTATTTTATTGACCCTGAAGGATGAAAGGCAAACTTGGCCTCAGCTGAATTTGAACTCCGAATGTGACGACAGGTGAATCACTGTTAAGCATTTTGCTCAGCATGCTAATGAATCTGCCATCTCACCTCCTTAGGATAAAAGAATATTAAATACTGAACACTTAATTAGAGAACACTTTGTACTAACAGCTTTCATTCATCCGTGCTTGGTTTCTTTCTTCCTTACTTCCTTTTTTTATTTTTATCTTTTCCTTCCAGTCTGTCTTCCTTTCTCTATCTCTTGATTGCACCTCAACGATGCCTCTTCTGCTTCTTTTCACCTTCTTTCAACACATCTTTCACTTTTTTAAAACTCCATTCCTTCCTTCCCCCACCCCGTCTCCACCTACTGCACCTTGAATGCCACCCCACCAAACACCTCACCCCAGCTCACCATTACCTCATGGTATTGATCCTCATTCCTGCGGAACTGGCTTCTTCATATTAAAAATTTATACTTTACCCAATCATACATACATTCATGCAAACATACATGTAAGTACACACACACACACACACATATATATATACACACACACATATATATACATATACATAAAATATATATACATATATGTATATACATACAAATATATATATGTATATATAGACATATATACACACACACACACACATATATATATATACATACACACACACATAAATATATATGTATATATATGTATACATACATGTGTATACAAATATATATGTATATACATACATACATACATACATATATATATATATATATATATATATATATCTACACTTAGTAGTCATTTATTATGGACCGTGACTTGATCACAGAAGTCTATAAATATATATACATGCATGTATGTGTGTACATATGTATGTAAATACATATACAAATACATACATACACACATACAAATATATATATATATACATACACATGCATGCGTAAATGGGTTTGTGTATGTGTGTATTATATAATATAAAATTAGTAGTCATGTATGCATATGTACGTATGTGAATCTGAGTATGTGTGTGTGTAAAAATATTTATGTGTGTTTGTGAGTGGGTTGTATCTGTGTGTGGTGCATGTTTTTTGTGAGTGTGTGCACGTGTGTGTGTGTGTGTGTGTGTGTGTGAGTGAGAGAGAGAGTGTGTCTGTCTCTCTTTCTCTCTGTTCTAGTTTTAATAAGACATTTCCTACATTACACAGAACCAAACCATCGCCTTTTTCGCAATTTTCGAAACCAACCAACCCATTAAATTATCATTTTTCACATGATTGATTCCATCTTCAGAGATGAAACATTTTTGCCCAATATTTACATCTCTACCATACTGCGATTAGCTTCATCTCTGTTTGTCGTCTTTCAGGGGATGTTACATCGTACCAGATCGAGGCTGACCATTGCATAAAATATCTAAGATGAACTGTTACTTAATAAGATAATAATTTCCGACTATTAACCTCCACTTTACTGATAAAACATTATCAAAATATTTATTTCTCGACTATGTTCTGGTTGAGTTGGTTTCTGTTCATCATAATTATACATTTAATTTGTATACATATGTGTACATAGTATTGAACTGGACTGGATTTGAACCAGGGACTCTTATTTTTAAAGTCACCAATGTGAATTCAGATTTAGGTTTCTTACTGTGTGACAACATTGTGTACATGCTCCTTCACCACTGCCTCTTCCTCCCACACAGCACAGCATTCCCATATTTCTAAGCCTTCACATACCTGTTTTACACTATTTGCCTTTCTTGCCCTCTCTATGCTCTCTCATTTTTTCTTCTGATGAAGCTTTGGTATAAGCATTGGACACATAAAAGGTGCAGCAATATCAGAGGAAGGTTAACAGGGAAAATAGCTTTTTGTATGTGGAAGATGCACAGGTACAATAAATGCTGAAAATGTGCAGAGAATACACTCCATCAACTGCTAGCGGGGCAAGCTAGAGATAGTAGATAGCTTCCGTTATCTAGGTGACCAAGTTAGTAGTGCAGGTGGATGCTCCGAGAGCATAGCTGTGAGAATAAGATTAGGCTGGGCAAAGTTCAGAGAGCTCCTCCCTCTGCTGGCAACAAAGGGCCACTCTCTCAGAGTGAAAGACAGATTGTATGATGCCTGTATGAGAACACCCATGCTACATGGCCGTGAAACATGGGCTGTGACAGCTGAGGACATGCACAGGCTTGAAAGAAATGAAGCCAGTGTGCATGTTCAACAGAATGTAAGCATCTTGAGAGAAAAACTGGGCATAGGAGGCATCAGATGTGGTGTGCAAGAGAGATGACTGCATTGGTATGGTCATGTGATGCATATGGACAAGGACAACTGTGTAAAGAAGAGCTGATCTCCAACTGTGTAGGGAACCTTTCTTTCCAACCATGAAGTCATTTTCGAAGGCAAAGCGCTTTTTGGATGATGATGTATTTATTTTTGAGGTAAAGTCTTGGCTCCAGATGCAACTTACTGACTTCTACAGATGAGATCTTCACAGTTGCATAAAGTGATGGAGAAGTGTGTCACCATTGGTAGTGGCTATGTAGAGAAGGACAAATAATTATGCCAAGTTTCCTTATATCCCAGTCCTTGGGAAGTGGGTCAGGGGAAATCTTTAATGAACAGCCCTCATACATATGTATGTATGTATGTATGTATGTATGTATGTATGTATGTATGTATGTATGTATGCATGCATGCATGCATGAATGAATGAATGAATGAATGAATGCATGCATGTATGTATGTATATATATTATATATATATATATATATCACCGTGATCACCGTGACCGACCAGGTTATCAGATGTTACTACACATCGCTGGTCACAATGCACTTCGCATTGTTTTAGCCTTCAAATGACGCCACCCCGCTGGCTAAGCGAGCAGGTCAATATATATATC
>NC_043019.1:22987285-22989785 GCF_006345805.1 Octopus sinensis | reverse complement strand
AGAGATTTCATTATCATTTAGAACAAATTGCTTATTCTCACCTATTCTTGTTGTTTTATTTTGAGTCTACTTTCCCTGTGATTGATTTTTTTCCACTTTTCTCCTTTTATAGTTTCACCAATCATTGAAGAATTTTCATTTGTAATTATTATTTCTCCCTCATTGCATGACGAAGGTATATTACAACAGGTTGGCACTGTGAGAGTGAAAGGTGTTTGTTCATCTATTTCTTAATAATGGGTCTAAAGACATTTCATTTGCCATGAGAAAGATACTTTGTCTTCATAATTCAAAGTCTTTTAAATGTCCATAGTATGTATCATCATCATCATCATCATTTAACGTCCGCTTTCTCTGCTAGCATGAGTTGAACGGTTCAACTGGGGTCTGGGGAGCCCGAAGGCTGCACCAGTTCAGTCAGATCTGGCAGTGTTTCTACAGCTGGATGCCCTTCCTAACGCCAACCACTCCGAGAGTGTAGTGGGTGATTTTATGTGCCACCGACACAGGTGCCAGACGAGGCTGGCAAACGGCCACGCTCGGATGGTGTTTTTATGTGCCACCGACACAGGTGCCAGACGAGGCTGGCAACGGCCACGCTCGGATGGTGTTTTTTTATGTGCCACCGACACAGGTGCCAGACGAGGCTGGCAGACGGCCCACGCTCGGATGGTGTTTTTATGTGCCACCGACACAGGTGCCAGATGAGGCTGGCAAACGGCCACGATCGGATGGTGTTTGTTACGTGCCCACAGCACGGAGGCCAGTCGATGCGGTACTGGCTACGGCCACGTTCGGATGGTTTTCTTGTGTGCCACGTTCCACCGGCACTGGTACCACAAAGGTACAAATTCCATTGATGTTCATCTATTTTGATTTTCGCTTGCCTCAACAGGTCTTCACAAGTGTCACAAGAAGGAAGGTAAGCACAGGTGGACTGACTACGTCCCAGGTAGGGGCCACGGGTTATGGCCTGACTAGTCTTGCCGGGTCATCGGATGGTGTTTTTATGTGCCACCGACACAGGTGCCAGACGAGGCTGGCGAACGGCCACGATCGGATGGTGTTTGTTACGTGCCCACAACACGGAGGCCAGTCGATGCGGTACTGGCTATGGCCACGTTCGGATGGTTTTCTTGTGTGCCACCAGCACTGGTACCACAAAGATACAAATTCCATTAATGTTCATCTATTTTGATTTGATTTGATTTGATTTGATTTTGATTTTCACTTGCCTCAACAGGTCTTCACAAGTGTCACAAGAAGGAAGGTATGCACAGGTGGACTGACTACGTCCTAGGTAGGGGCCACAGGTTATGGCCTAACTAGGACAATTGTCAGAACTGCCATGTAAAAAGCACTGGAGCTGGTGACACTTAAAAAGTACCCAGTACACTCTGTATGGTGGTTGGCATTAGGAAGGGCGTCCAGCTGGAGATGGATGGATGGAAGCACTCCGTCGGTTCTGACGACGAGGGTTCCGGTTGATCCGATCAACGGAACAGCCTGCTCGTGAAATTAACGTGTAAGTGGCTGAGCACTCCACAGACACGTGTACCCTTAACGTAGTTCTCGGGGATATTCAGCGTGACACAGAGAGTGACAAGGCCGGCCCTTTGAAATACAGGTACAACAGAAACAGGAAGTAAGAGTGAGAGAAAGTTGTGGTGAAAGAGTACAGCAGGGATCACCACCATCCCCTGCCGGAGCCTCGTGGTGCTTTAGGTGTTTTCGCTCAATAAACACTCACAACGCCCCGGTCTGGGACCAGCTGGAGAAACCATGCCAAAACAGACAATGGAACTTGGTGTAGCTTTTGGCCTTACCACTCCTGTCAAATCATCAGATCCTTGTCAGCATGGAAAATAGATGTTAGATGATGATTATGATGATGACGATGGTGATGGGCTTTGGCTGGTGATGCCATGGAAACTGGGGTTTGTTGTTCTTATTGTTGTTGCTCATGATTTTTATTATTTTTATTTGTTCTTTTTTTTCCTATTTTATCAGTCTAAAATGTATTTTACTCTGATAAACATAAAAACTAGGCTTTCGGCCCTGTATCATTAATCACATGCCCTTTATCTTGGCACCTTCTACTGATATGACACTGTGGTCTTCAGAGGTCATTAGAACTTGTAAATCTATTCTGCTGCCTCTTGGCAATGTGAACCTGTATATGTAGATAGAAAGCAGTAAGGGAGAGAATCTGGGTGTGAGAGGGAGAAGTAAAGAAAAATCATGCACTGACCCCTCTCCCATGCCAATGGAGATGCATGGTTTATTGGTTAGGGCGTCTGTAGATATATCTATATTTATGTATATTTATAAAATGATCATAAGATTGTGGTTTCAATTCCTGGACTCGGCAGCACATTGTGTTCTTGAGCAAAACACTTCATTTCACATTGCTCCAGTCCACTCAGCTGGCAAAAAGGAATAATCCTGTGATGGACAAACCTCCCATCCTGGAGGGGAATGCATATACCATGAAACTGGG
>NC_043019.1:22967285-22982285 GCF_006345805.1 Octopus sinensis | reverse complement strand
CTCAATTTTTCCCATTACACATTTCTCTTCTGTCTGTCTGTCAGTCAATGAACTTTCATTTTCGGTTTTTCTGTCTGTCTGTGTTGTATTTCTGTATTTCGATCTTTCATTCATTCACTCATTCTCTCTATCTCTCTCTTTTACTAGCATTGTTATATATTTGTTATTGCTTCTTTCTTTCTTTCTTTCTTTCTTTCATTCTTCTTTCTTTCTTCCTTCCTTTCTTTCTTTCTTTCTTTCTTTCTTTCTTTCTTTCTTCTTTTTCCTTCTTTTTTTCTATTTCTGTCTCTCGATCTTTCATTCATTCACTCATTCTCTCTATCTCTCTCTTTTACTAGCTTTGTTATATATTTGTTATTGCTTCTTTCTTTCTTTCATTCTTTCTTTCTTTCTTCCTTTCTTTCTTTCTTTCTTTCATTCTTTCTTTCTTTCTTCCTTTCTTTCTTTCTTTCTTTCTTTCATTCTTTCTTTCTTTCTTCCTTTCTTTCTTTCTTTCTTTCTTTCATTCTTTCTTTCTTTTCTTTCTTCCTTTCTTTCTTTCTTTCTTCTGTCTTTCTTTCTTTCTTTCTTTTTTTTCTCTTTTTTTTCTATTTCGGTCTCTTATCTTTCTTCTTCACTCATTCTCTCTATCTCTCTCTTTTACTAGCTTTGTTATATATTTGTATTGGCTTTTCTTTCTTTCATTCTTTCTTTCTTTCTTCCTTTCTTTCTTTCTTTCTTTCATTCTTCCTTTCTTTCTTTCTTTTTCCTTCTTTTTTTCTATTTTTGTCTGTTGATCTTTCATTCATTCACTCATTCTCTCTATCTCTCTCTTTTACTAGATTTGTTATATATTTGTTATTGCTTCTTTCTTTCTTTCTTTCTTTCTCCTTTTTTTCTTTTGTTCCTTCTTCCCTTCTTTCCTTCCCCCTTTCATTCATTCAGTCACTCATCCATTCTATTGTTATCTCTTTCTTTCTTTTCCTTTTCCTGCCCCTCCTCATTTCTTTCATTCTCTTTTATTGCACCTTTTGAAGAGGGAGACCAAGAAGGACTTGGGACAAAGTGGTAAAGGTTGACCTGAAGATGTTACACCTCACAGATGAGATGACAAAGAACTATATTGACTGGTGATACTATGAGGGGCAATAGAAGACCCACCTACCTGTGGCAAAACACACCCTAATACAAAAGCAATATTTAAAAAGCTATGATATATATATATATTTCTTTACTACCCACAAGGGGCTAAACACAGAGGGGACAAACAAGGACAGACAAAGAGATTAAGACAATTACATCGACCCCAGTGCTTAACTGGTACTTAATTTATCGACCCCGAAAGGATGAAAGGCAAAGTCGACCTCAGCGGAATTTTGAACTTGGAATGTAACGACAGACGAAATACGGGTACGCATTTCACCCGGTGTGCTAACGTTTCTGCCAGCTCACCGCCTTAAGAAGAAACTATGATAAATTATAATATAATAATATATATATATATATATATATATATATATATATATATATATATATATATATATATATATATATATATATATATATAATAATATCAAAAAATAAACCAAAAGGTGTTGTCGTTTGTCAGTTTGTGGGTCAGCTGTGTAATTTTAGTTGTAAGAGAATATATTCTCAATGCACCTGGTGTTAAAACATCCAAAAGTAAGTCAAGCAAGCAAGACAATTGACATTTTGTCATTGTAGTGACTTTTCAATGCCATGTACCAAACAAGGCCTGCTGCAATCTATCTCACTGACTATGACTGTATATGCTAAATGGTTTGAAAACCTCCCTGCTGGTATATCCCGATGTTTCATGCCATGGAAAATATTCAAATATGAATTAGAAGTGGCTCAAAGTATCGTCATCATCATCATCATCATCATCATTGTTTAACGTCCGTTTTCCATGCTAACATGGGTTGGACGGTTCGACTGGGGTCAGGGAAGCCAGGTGGCTGCACCAGGCTCCAGTCTGCTCTGGCAGTGTTTCTACAGCTGGATGCCCTTTCTAATGCCAACCACTTCTTTCAGTTTCTTATGTCTTTATTGCCCACAAGGGGCTAAACATAGAGGGGACAAACAAGGACAGACGAAGGGATTAAGTCCATTACATCGACCCCACTGCGTAACTGGTACTTAATTTATCGACCCTGAAAGGATGAAAGGTAAAGTCGACCTCGGCGGAATTTGAACTGAGAACGTAATGACAGACGAAATACCGCTAAGCATTTTGCCCGGCATGCTATCGTTTCTGCCAGCTTGCCACCTTCTTTCAGTTTCTGTCCACCAAATCCACTCACAAGGCTTTGGTTGGCCCAAGGATATAATAGAAAACACTTGCCCAAGGGTGTCATATACTGAAACTGAACCCAGATCCATGTGGTTGGGAAGCAAATTTCTTTTGACACAGCCACACTTGATCCTGTGTATGTCTGAATACAAATTTAATAATTTTTACTGAGAGTGAATTTGAAGCTCCACTGGACAGCTTATTCTAACGGTTGAAGTAAGCTGACTGGCAAAACTTCAAAGTCCGAGTCAATAACATTATTAAAGATATCACATTCCATACCAATGGTAAGTCCTTCATCCAGTGATGTTCACTGTTTTTATGTTTACAGAAACACACACACAGACACACACACACACACATACACATGTGTATATATGTATATTGTAAATATATATATATATAGTTGAGAAAATGAAAACAATAGAATTGGAGATCTAAAAAGTATTGATGTCTTTGTTTGTGGCTAAATAGTTTCTACTGAAATGCTGTCAGAATCAATAGCACTTCTCATGGCTGATATAGAAATAAATGGGTCGGTCATGGCTGGATGTTCTTTGATCACAACGATGTTTGATCAGACCTTATATGGGTCCAAAGCAAACAATGATATAAAGATACATGTGTGTGCGTGTGCATATGCAGGAATGCATAGTATACAATGCATATATATATTATCATATATATATGATATATATATATATATATATATATATATATATATAAAGTTAATCCAAACATGAAAAGAGAAAGAGAAAACACAACCAACGCGACGACGTGGAACAAGTATAGTATTATTGGACGCTCAGGAAATAAAGAAAGAAGGAGGGGTTTAACGTTTTGAGCAGAGCTCTTCGTCAGAAAACATAGGAAAAGGAAAGATCCAAAGAAGGGAAGACGGAGGAAAAAAAAATCACCACGGTACACACACGGTCACATTTTGATATATATAATATATATAATATATATATATCAAATAGAAAATGGAGGAGGACACAAAATTTCATTCAATCATCAATTTTACAGATATTACCATTTCATCTTATTTATTAACTATATGAATAGGAAACATCCAAATCGAACAAAACAATATACATCAATATGCAAGATAATAATACCATAAGAATATACACATAAAATGGTCCTTACAGCTGTGTTTCAGCCTATAGATAAAAGTATCTCATTCTGCCTATATTAGTCAGATGTATTGAGGTAATATGCAGTTAAAAATGATTTATTTATATATATATATGCCTGTTTTCTATGCTCATGTGAATGAGATGGAGTTTATTGAGGCAGGTTTTGCACAGGCAGATGCCTTTCCTGTTAATAAACCTCTCCTGTTTCCAAGCAAAGTAAATATTTCACCATAACCAAACATGTTTACCATTAAAGATTGGAACATTGCTTGTATTCTAGTGCTTGTTTATGGCCATCACATGCTGTTAGGACCAGAGTATGCACACATACATACATTTTTACAATAGGCTTCTTTCATACATACATGCATTATATCTATCTATCTATCTATCTATCTATCTATCTATTTCTCTCTCTCTCTCCCTCTCTCTCTCTCTTTCTCTATCTAATCTATCTATCTATCTATCTATTTCTCTCTCTCTCTCTACCTTTCTCTATCTATCTATCTATCTATCTATCTATTCTCTCTCCCCCCCTCTCTCTCTCTCTTTCTCTATCTATCTATCTATCAATCTATCTATCTATCTGTCTGTCTATCTGTGTACACAGCCACCCCTACACCTATAAGCCATACCTGTGTCACCACAATCTTCATCAACATTGCTGCCACCACCAGAACTACCACCACCACCACTACCACCACCACCACCACCATCATTTCTATAAATACCAAATACCTACTTCTTACACATGAAGAAATCATGCATTTACATAAATATATAATAGAAACAGAAAAATAAAAAAAAAAGAGAGAACAAAAAACAACTGTCAATCAAGTAACGAAAGAAAGAAAGAGAAAAAAAAATTACTCCATTTGGTTCGGAACCCAAATCAGTAACCATGACGATGAACATATGGCACGATAGTGATAGCAAGTTATGAGTGTGGAGTTGCCGAAAATTTTCTGCCAAGTCATCTTGCTTCTTCTTAGCTTGCAATATAACAGAATGGTTATGAAGAATTGTGGAGTTACAAAGACCACTTAGTGAAGTTTCTAATAATAGTTATTTTCTTCAAGAGAAAACAGCACAGCGTCTCACAGAGTTCTTAGATTGGTGTTTGGGGGGGGCGGAGGGAAGAATACTGGAAGATAGGGAGATGGGGAACTAGGCGTTAGTAGTGATCATTGAGGTCAAAAGTCAGTATTCATCATCGCCATCATCATCATCGTCGTTAAACGTCTGCTTTCCATGCTGGCATGGTTTGGACGATTTTGACTGAAGGTTGGCGAACCAGATGGCTGCACCAGGCTCCAATCTTGATCTGGCAGAGTTTCTACAGCTGGATGCCCTTCCTAACGCCAACCACTCCGTGAGTGTAGTGGGTGCTTTTTACGTGCCACCAGCACGGGGACCAGTCAGGCGATACTGGCAATGACCTTGCTCGAATCTTTTTACACGTGCCACCAGCACAGAGGCCAGTGAAGCAACGTTGGTAGCATGACTACATATATACACACACACACAATCCAACTAATAATAATAATGAAAAATGCCCTGATGCAGTACCAGATCATGATTTCTGATCTTAACTGATTGGAAGGGTTATGTACATTGTTTTGTTTTGGTGTAAAAGATTGGCTACAACAAATATTCTACTCAATACCACAGATTCGTTTGTCAGTTGTTTGACCGTAACTATTTGAGCATGTCCCTTAGTAACTGGCGATATGTGCATCTCTGATCACGAGCAGGAGTAGTGGGGGAGCATCACAGCCATGTGTTAAAAGGAATTCTTTGGGGTTTGGAAAATATTCACCTTTGGAAACATAGGTGGTTCGTTCAACATCCTTAAGCAATCCTTATTCAGGGACCTTTTGAGTGAGATGGGCTACTCGACCAGAAGAAAATTTTAACCGGGCCCCCACCTGTGAGGTCATGCACTGTTTATCTTGATATGAGATCACTATTTCACGCACATTTGGTTGTGATGCATGTGCTTGGTGTACCCTTATCAGATGGGTAGTCATGATGGGTATATTGGGCTTTGTATATTTTACCCCTGTGCCACTTTGATGGCATGCACTTCTCTCTCACTCAATAATAATAATAATAATAATAATAATAATAATAACAATAATAATAATTATAGAGATTAGAATAGAATGCTCGGTAGAGCTCCAGGAGTGTTCTAAACCTGTGGATACGTTAGGTTACAGGTAGTAAATAAACTGCTACCCACAAATCCTACCAGGAATAAGAGTGAACCTGAGCCAAACCAGAATAATGATGATGATGATGATGATGATGATGATAATGATGATAACGGCAATAAGATTATTATTATTATTATTATTATTATTATTATTATTATTATTATTATTATTATTATTAGTGTAAATATTAATTTGGAATAATTGTCAACTGGGAAATATTTGTTTTGTTTTATGTTTCTATCATGTATGAATTATCTATCTATTAGTTCTTTATCTATTGTTTATAGTGTGTATATATGTATATATCCATATATGTATGAATTTGTGCATTGGTATGAGTGTGTGTGTGTGTGTATTTCAAAAATGAACAGAAGCTCAACAAGGGAATGAAAGAAAAATTCACACCCAAGACATAGCCGTGTTCCTTCTATAGATATATATATATATATATATATATATATATATATATATATATAGATTAATCAGCCGCCGAAATTGCGAAGATGATCCGGTTCTTGACTGAAAATTGAGGGCTTGAATGTACCATCCGTGTGTTTTTGTGTTTCACGTTCTTGTCCCAGTTTGTATGTTTTTTACTTTTACATAATATATATATATATATATATAATATATATGTATGTATGCCCACACATACAGATATATACATGTACATACAGACATATATTCACATGTATGTATGTATGTGTGTGTGTGTGTACTATGTATGTGTGTAAGGGAGAGGAAAAGAAAGAGAGATAAATAAACACAAATTTAGACACAAATAGACAGATAACTCATAGACAGACAACAAGACTGATACAGAGTAGAAAATAGATAGATAGATTTACAGATATTAATAGTTAGGTAAAGAGATAAATAGATCCTGACAGATAGAAAAATGCATATAGCTAGATAAGAGTGTTTCACTAACTTATTCTATAAATATGCTGTTAATCTTTGTTGCTTCCTCTGTAACAACTTTGTACATCTACAGGGTAATTTTCTCATCACTGCCTCAAGCAAGAATGATGAAGTCTTGTCATCTCATTGATTCATGATTGGTGATTGTAATGAACTGATGTTGTTGTTATTGTTGTTGTTGTTGGTGGTGGTGGAGTTTAGCCCCAGGTAGCCCTGAGAGATCAAAAGTTGTTCATCCTTCACCCTTTAACATTCAGGTGATTCTGTAAAATATAATGCTTATTTATCCATATTGTTTTGAATTCATCGTGCTGGTGGCACATAAGAGGCACCATTCGAGCATGACTGATGCTAGTGCCGCCTGACTGGCACCTGTGCTGGTGGCACATAACAAACACCATTCAAGCATGGTTGATGCCAGTGCCACCTGACTGGCCCTCATGCTAGTGGCACATAAAAGCATCCACTATGCTCTCAGAGTGGTTGGCATTAGGAAGGGCATCCAGTGTAGAAACCTTGCCAAATCAGATGAAAGGTATATTGGAGAAAACAGACGACTTTGTATGAAGATTAGGGTGGCATGTTTGTTTTATTGAAAGCAGAGAACCTGGGCATTATAAAGGCAACAAAATGTGCAAGAACCTACCACATGCCAATGATACTGAAAAATTTGAAGAGACTCTTTTAAACATCTTAAAAATAGTCAAGTTCCATACGGTGCAAAACAGCTTTGAAAGTCAGTTGAATGAACGTTTTATATATCTACACAAATCAGATAAGCTGCATGTTTCCTTTGATAAAACAAGGAATGTGTATAGCGTAGGTGTTAGCACATATAACAAGCTTCTATCTAATAATATAACAAATATTTATAAGTAATCTAAAAATGATGTTTATAGGTCCATTAATCAACAAGCCAAAGAGTTAGCTGAGAAACTTAGAAGTAGATAAGAGGGCTGAATACCTGGCCCCTCAGCTCTCTTTTATAATGCTGAAGGACCATAAAGTAAACTTTGAGGGTTACCCTAAGTGTGGATTGATTAACCCAGCAAAACCAGAGTTAGGTGCAGTTAGCTAAAAAGGTGTCGAGCTGGCAGAAACGTTAGCACGCCGGGTGCAATGCTGAGCGGTATTTCGTCTGCTGCTATGTTCTGAGTTCAAATTCTGCCGAGGTCGACTTTGCCTTTCATCCTTTCGGGGTCGATAAATTAAGTACCAGTTACACACTGGGGTCGATGTAATCGACTTAATACCTATGTCTGTCCTTGTTTGTCTCCTCTGTGTTTAGCCCCTTGTGGGTAATAAAGAAATAGGTATTTCGTCTGTCACTATGTTCTGAGTTCAAATTCCGCCGAGGTCGACTTTGCCTTTCATCCTTTCGGGGTTGATTAAATAAGTACCAGTTACGCACTGGGGATGATCTAATCGACTTAATCCGTGTGTCTGTCCTTGTTCGTACCCTCTGTGCTTAGCCCCTTGTGGGTAGTAAAGAAATAGGTGTAGTTAGCTAAAAATTATGAGAAAAAATCATTTCCTGAGTAAAAGCAGTTTCATCATTTAAAATTATGGTGTAACACTTTAGAAGTGCTGGAATGGCTTAAAGGAATAAAAGAGAAGGGAACTGCAGATTCATGCAGCTTGACATTGGTGACTTTTATCCCTCTATAATCAAAACTCTGTTGATGAAAACCCTGGATTTTGCAAAAACGATCACTGATGGTAGTGAGTCAGATTGATGTGATTATCCACTCAAGAAAATCGCTCCTACATTTTGATAATGACACATTGGTTGAGAAAAGTGGGAGCAAATTATTCAACATGTCTAAAGGTGCATATTGGTGAGTGAAATTATAGAGAAGTATATTCTTAAATTTACTGAGAATAAAGTTTCCTGAAATGGATTGTGGTTTATTTCATAATGACAGCCTGATTCTATCAAGAAATTGTTGTAAGTTGGATCGTCGTCGTCGCCGTCGCTGCCGCCGCCGCCACCGCCACAACACACTTATATATATGCACATATACACTCCCACATACACACATATAAGATAATACACAAGAGAAAAAGCAAAGATAGTATTAAAAATACATAAATTATATATATATATATATATAGGCGCAGCCGTGACTGTGTGGTAAGTAGCTTGCTAACCAGTCCCACTGCGTGACATCTTAGGCAAGTGTCTTCTGCTATAGCCCTGGGCCGACCAATGCCTTGTGAGTGGATTTGGTAGACGGAAACTGAAAGAAGCCTGTCGTATATATGTATATATATATATATATATGTATGTGTGTGTGTTTGTGTGTCTGTGTTTGTCCCCCTAGCATTGCTTGACAACCGATGCTGGTGTGTTTATGTCCCCGTCACTTAGTGGTTCGGCAAAAAGAGACCGATAGAATAAGTACTGGGCTTACAAAGAATAAGTCCCGGGGTCGATTTGCTCGACTAAAGGCGGTGCTCCAGCATGGCCGCAGTCAAATGACTGAAATGAGTAAAAAATATATATATATATATATATACACACACACACATATATCAAAGTAAGCACATAATTGTGAAACAAGGTTGGAAGAAATAGTGCTCAAATACCGGAGATAGAATAATTATGCTTTATAATCTAAGCTGTTTGATGAATGGGAATGGGAACATCTGAAGAGCAGTATTTTGTGATATTTTTGTAATGCTTTTGCAGCTTTAATAATAATAAAGGGTTTTTATGTGTGTGTGTGTATGTATATATATAATATATATATATATGTATATATAGATATATATATATATATATATATATATATATATATATAATATATATATATATATATATTATCCTTAAAACGTATATATATATATATATCCTTCAATTGTCCTGTACTCTATTTTCTGCTGTTTTTAAATAAATGTCCAGTTCCTTTGGTTTGTGTCTATCTTTTCGTTTCTCATTGTGTTCGACGTCCTTTTGGTGTCCTGTACTCATATACGCATGTATATGTACATGTAGAGGTAGGTAGGTACGTACATATATGTTTATATATATATGCATATGTTTTATTTTATTTATTAATATATTATATATATATATATATACATATACATATACACACACATGTATGTATGTATGAATATATATATATGTATATATAATATGCCAGTCACTATACTGTGCTGGAATTATATTTGTGTAACACCACATCTCCAGTCCATCGTACAGTTGTTTTATCTAGCATACCCGAAATGTATCTTTCAATAGCAATCCACCCTCTTCTCTATGTGAAGTTATCTACCCATGTCACTCAGACCTACATGACTGCATTCCATATGCACACAGGTACAGCGATATTTTTTGGCACACAAATTGTTTTTATTTTTATTTTATTTATTTTTTGCTCTGTTTGTTTTGATATTATTTGTTTGATATTGCTTAAATATCACACACATACATAAATAATGTGCAAGCACACATAAATGTAACACCCACTGTATTACTGAAATTTATATATATATATATCTTTTTTTGTTTTTTTTTACTTGTTTCAGTCATTTGACTGCGGCCATGCTGGAGCACCGCCTTTAGTCGAGCAAATCGACCCCGGGACTTATTCTTTGTAAGCCCAGTACTTATTCTATCGGTTCTTTGCCGAACCGCTAAGTGACGGGGACGTAAACACACCAGCATCGGTTGTCAAGCAATGCTAGGGGGACAAACACAGACACACAAACATATACACACACACACTTATATATATATATACATATATACGACAGGCTTCTTTCAGTTTCTGTCTACCAAATCCACTCACAAGGCATTGGTCGGCCCGGGGCTATAGCAGAAGACACTTGCCCAAGATGCCACGCAGTGGGACTGAACCCGGAACCATGTGGTTGGTTAGCAAGCTACTTACCACACAGCCACTCCTGCGCCTATATATATATATTATATGCCTATGCTTAGACATATGCATGTACATACTTAAACACGCACACATACATGCATGCATACATACACACACAAACACACACATGCATGCATACATACACACACAAACACACACACACATGCACACACACAAACACACGTACACACATACACGCACGCACATACACACACAACTGTGTGTGTATGTATACTCTTTTACTCTTTTACTTGTTTCAGTCATTTGACTGCGGCCATGCTGGAGCACCACATTTAGTCGAGCAAATCGACCCCAGGACTTATTCTGTGTAAGCCTAGTACTCATTCTATCGGTCTTACGGGGACTTAAACACACCAGCATCAGTTGTCAAGCGATGTTGGGGGGACAAACACAGACATACAAACATATACTCACACATACAATTTCTTTCAGTTTCCATCTACCAAATTCAGTAGGCTACAGTAGAAGACACTTGCCCAAGATGCCACTATAATTATAAAAAATATAATTTTAAGGGCAGTTACAATAAGGTAATGCCACATGCTAGAAGAAGATGCCAAATGGCTCTAAACTACTTTACCTATCACATAGACACATGCTTTTTTGTTCAATACCTCACTTTCAGCACATGTCTATGAGAGAGATGAAGTAGTTTAGAGCCATTTGGCGTCTTCTTCTACCATGCGGCATTACCTCATAACTGCCCTTATTATGATTTTTTAATTATATTTATAAAATTATATCATCATCATCATCATCGTTTAGTGTCCGCTTTCCATGCTAGCATGGGTTGGACGGTTTAACTGGGGTCTGGGAAGCCAGAAGGCTGCACCAGGCCCAGTCTGATCTGGCAATGTTTCTACGGCTGGATGCCCTTCCTAACGCCAACCACTCCGTGTGTGTAGTGGGTGCTTTTTACATGCCACTGGCACAGGTGTCAGACGAGGCTGGCAAACGGCCACGATCGGATG
The DNA here is from genome assembly GCF_006345805.1 of Octopus sinensis. NCBI lineage: Eukaryota > Metazoa > Mollusca > Cephalopoda > Octopoda > Octopodidae > Octopus > Octopus sinensis. The sequence continues at coordinate 22,970,833 of NC_043019.1, read as the reverse complement.
GTCCTTTTTACGTGCCACCGGCACGGAGGCCAGACAAGGCTGGCAACGGCCACAATCGGATGGTGCATTTTACGTTCCACCAGCACGGAGGCCAGTCGGGGCGGCGCTGGCAACGGCCACGTTCGGATGGTTCTACCGGCACTGGTATCACAGTACAATTACAATTATATACTTGATATATACATACATTATATATATATATATATATATATATATATATATATATATATATATATATATATATATATATATATATTATATATACATATATACACCGTAAAACTGCAAATATTATGTAAATTTTCACTTTGAATATTACATAAACTGACACTGCAAGCAGAGTTGGTACAGAAACAGTTGTAACTGATCATTAAAGATGTGTTAAAGTATTTCTTTCTCTTATTATTTGGATAATATATATATACATACACACACACACACACACGTACATCTATACATGTGTGATTTTAAACTAGCACCTGTTTAAACAAAAATTTAAAATACTATTTTGAAAGCTATGATGTAAACTGATATTGCTTTTCTTTCAGATTGTACTGAGCTTCAAACAAAAATGTTCAACCCAGGCAGATTAAAAGAATCCAAGTGGCCTGAGGTGTGGAGAAGGAAGGTGGTGTAGAATGCAGCATGTGCCAACATGAATAACAGGGCTGTTGTTGACAACTACATGCAGTCCAGAGGGTGAGGAAGAAGTCAGAGGACAATAACTTTGGCATTGATACTGAGGCTGCTGGGAAAACTCATAATTACTGTAAAAAAAAAATGGGTGTGAGATGCTGATTTCAGTCAGAAAGCTGGACAGTTCATAGAAGAAAACATCTCCATTGGGATATGTGAGATTGCCAGGCAACTGGGCTGTGATGTGAAGATTCTTAGGACTTATGGAATTTTAAAATCCTTTGTTATAAGTCTTACAAGTTGCAAACAGGACAGATGCTCACTCAGAAGTCCCCCAAAAACCATGTGAAGGGGGCCAAGAAGCTGTTGAACAAGTTGAAGCATCCCTTGGAATCAACATACTGAGGTTTTTCTCAGACGGAAATTCTTTTGTCAGAACAAGGCACACAACAAGCAGAATAGTAGGTGGTTAGCAGTTAGCTTGTATGATCTTCCCAGGGTCATGAAAACTAGCTTTCTTGTCCACATCATGGTTCTTGGTGTGATTGGGCCTGAAGGTGGACCAAGATGTGTACTAGAGGGTTCTGGAGACTGTGTAGAAGCCCTGGATTGAAGAAGTAGCAAGGGGGAAAACTTTATGTGTTCCAGCAAGATTCTGCACCTGCACATACAGACAGGGAGATTCAAAACTGGCTCTCAGACAACATTTTTGATCATTTCAGCTCAGACACAAGACCTCCTACCTCTCTAGACTGCAATCCTCTAGACTATTTTTCTGGGGAACAGTTCAGAGAATCACCAAGGCAGCGAGCCAGCAGAAACGTTAGCATGCTGAGTGAAATGCTTGGCAGTATTTCATCTGCTGCTATGTTCCGAGTTCAAATTCTGCCGAGGTTGACTTTGCTTTTCATCCTTTCGGGGTCGATTAAATAAGTACCAGTTATGCACTGGAGTCAATATCATCGACTTAATCTGTTTTCTGTCCTTGTTTGTCCCCTCTGTGTGTAGCCCCTTGTGAGCAGTAAAGAAATAAAAGAGTCATCAAGAAGGCAACCTGCAACACCAAGGATGAGCTGAAGCCAGGAGTTCTGAGATTTGTCAGCCGCAAACATGTAACAGGTCTGTTTCCAATTCTGTGGTTGCCTCAAGGTTATTAACTCTTTAGTATTTAAACCAGCCATAAAAGGCCTAAATATGCTACTTGTCTTATGTTCAGACTGGCCAGATCTGGCCTCTACAGTGTTTATTCCAAAATTAAAGCATCTTCATGTATAAAGAGCATCCAGTCCACACTGTAAAGTGGTTGGCATTTGGAAGTGCATCCATCTGTAAAAATCATACCAAAACCGACCTCGTTTGTGCTGGTGCTACATAAAAAACACTCAGCCCACTTTGTGGGGCAATTAGAATTAGGAAGGGCATCCAGCAGAATAAACTGTGTCAAAACAGACACTGAAGCCTGATGCAGTCTTCTGCCTGACCAGCATGGAAGGCGAGTGTTTAACAACGAAATGATGACTTCATTGACACCCCAAAGCTTCAAAATAATTCGGGGTTAATTTGGAATGATGTGAATAAAAAAGATTATAGTTGACAAAGCAATCTGAATGCTAAAGGGTTAAAGCTAGTGGGAGTTTGTATTGAATAACTATGTAGCATACAAGTCCGATAATTTCATGTATTTTGGATTTTCGATAAATCTTAACAGATTTTTATGCCTTTTATTCCTGAATTCTGTCAGCTGCATCAATTCTTTGCCTGCATACTGTATATATATATGAGGGTGTCTGTTATATATGAAACAAAATATCTAATATACTTGTATGGATATTCATGCAAAATCCATTTGGAAATACAAATATTAATATTAAAACATTAATTTTCCTCCTTGTTGGTGACACAACACATTCAAAATCCTTTGGGTCCAACACCAAAAATTGATATTTTATTATTGGTGTCGATACTTGTCTCTCTATACTGTATTCTACATGTCTGTATTCTTCTGTGTATAATCTTACCTATATATCAAACTACTTTATTATTATTATTATTGTTGTTGTTATTATTGTTGTTGTTATTATTATTATTATTATTATTATTATTATTATTATTATTATTATTATTATTATTATTGTTATAACAGTTCTGCATTATATATAACATCCTGTATTATTATAACATAAAGATATATTGAGAAATATATTCAGAAATATTTGTAAGTCTCAGCATGGCTGCATGGTTAAGAAGATGGTTTCTCAAGTATGTGATTTTGGGTTCAGTTGCATTGAGTGGCTCTTTGGTAAAGCGTCTTCTACTTTATCTCCGGGCTGACCAAAGACATGTGAGTAAATTTGGTGGATACATGTATGTGTGTGTTTGTGCGTATGTAAGTGATATCTTTGAGCCATTTTTAGATATAGCCTAACAGAATGTTGGAAATTGATCGATAATTTCAATGTAAACTTGGAGCCTAAGTGGTATTGAAGTCTTTCTTTTAACAAGAGACTACATTGAATGGGCAGTTTGTTTGAAGCTCTGATGAAGCTATAGGGCAGTGTTCTGCAACTGGTGTGCTGTGACACACTGGTGTGCCGTGACACACTGGTGTACCGTGACACACTGGTGTGCCGTGACACACAGGTGTGCCGTGACACACTGGTGTGCCACAAGACGATGCTAGATGTGCCGCAGTGTCACCTGAATATAATTTTTCCCCTATACTTTTAGTTATACTTTTAGTTCCGGTGTGCCACTGAATTCTGAATGGAATATAAGTGTGCCGCGAGTAGAAAAAGGTTGCAGAGCACTTCTATAAAGGATCATCATCATCATCGTTTAACGTCCGCTTTCCATGCTAGCATGGGCTGGACATATGATTGATGGCTGGCGAACCAGATGGCTGCACCAGGCTT
>NC_043019.1:22924785-22947285 GCF_006345805.1 Octopus sinensis | reverse complement strand
ACCACTACTACTACCACCACCACTACTACTACCACCACCACTACTACCACCACCACTACTACTACCACCACCAATACTACTACCACCACCATACTACTACCACCACCACTACTACTACCACCACCACTACTACTACCACCACCACTACTACTACCACCACCAATACTACTACCACCACCAATACTACTACCACCACCATACTACTACACCACCACTACTACTACCACCACATATACTACCACTCCACTACTACTACCACCACCACTACTACTACCACCACCAATACTACTACCACCACCAATACTACTACCACCACCACCGCCACCACCACCACCACTGCTGATACCACCAGCACCTCCACTATCATCACTACTGCTGCTACCACTATTACGACCCCCACCACTGCTACCACCACTATCACCCCCACAACCCCTAACCACCCCACCACAACTACTACCACTGCTATAATCATCACCCCCCCCATTCCTTCCCCCCCCCGCCTCTGATCCCATTTTTATACTTTAAATATTTTGTCCTTCATTTATTTGTTTTTAATTCCAGCTGTTGGGGTTCATGTGACTGGGTTGACCTTTGTTGTGGTTGGGTTCAATACCAGGCAAGTACAGTGGGGTAGGAGGATGGGGAGAAGGAAGCGGAGGGGTGAGAGGGGGAAAGGAGGAAGATGGGGGAGGGGAGGAAGAGAAGAAGAAGAAGAAGAAATCCAACTCTGTTACCTCTTCTCTGTTATCCACCTTAACCTCAAAATTTAGACTCTTCCCTCTCACCACCACCACCACTACTACTACTACTACTACTGCTTTCACCCTCTCACCTCTGTCTACCATTATAAACACCACCACAACCAGTTCTAATGCTACTGTCAACCTTACTATTTTTACCATTACTGCTACAACTACCAGTACTACTGCTTTAACCACCCCCCATCACCCCCACCACCCTCACCCCCCCACCACCACCACTACCACCACTGTACCCACTACTATAATTAATTAATCATGACCACTACCACTACCACCATCGGCAATACTTTGTGATAGTGATAATAAATGGGGGGGGGGTGAGGGTGAGGGTACTGCTTGCCTGTCTGGGTGGTTGTTCATTTTTAGTATTTGTGATCCATTATTAAAGTGGCAAGCTGGCAGAATTGTTAGCCCAGCAGGCAAAATACTTAGTGCCATTTCATCAATCTTCGTGTTCTGAGTTCAAATTCTGCCAAGGTCAACTTTGCCTTTCATCCTTTTGGGGTTGATAAATTAAGTACCAGTGAAACACTGGGGTTGATGTAATCAACTAGTTCCCTACCCCACATTTCAGGCCTTGTGCATATAGTAGAAAGGATTATTATTATTATTATTATTATTATTTAGGATGCCAGACAAAATGCTTAGCAGTATCTCATCTGTCTAAGTTCTGAGTTGAATTTCCACTGAGGCTGACCTTGCCTGACATCCTTTTGAAGATCAATAAAACAAGAACCAGCCAAGCACTGAGGTCGATATAATTGACTACCCGCTCCACTGAAATTACTGGTCATCCTCATCATCATCATCCTGGTCAGGTGTTGCACTATGCGATGCTGTGGTCATCACGATGTCTTGTCACCTTCTCCTGTCCTCTACTCCATGGACAGCTGAGGATAAAGACAATCCTGTGGCTGTGATGTCTTTCAGCCAAGAAGAGGGTGGTCTGCCTTTTTGATGTTGTAGAAAATGATGTTTACTCAAAGCTGGCATGCTGTGGGATTGAACCTGGAACCTTGTAGTTGCAAAGAAAAACTTCTTAACCATTTGGTCATACTTGTAAAAAGTTGGTTCATCTTTTATCTTTTATCTTTTGCTTGTTTCAGTCATTAGACTGTGGCCATACTGGGGCACCACTTTGAGGAATTTTAGTCAAATGAATTGACTCTGGTACTTATTTCCTTGTTAAGCCTGGTGCTTATTCTATCGGTCTCTGTTGAACTGCTAAGTTAATGGGATGTAAACACACCAACATTCATTGTCAAGTGGTGGTGGGAGACAAATACATACACAAATATGTACATTTCCAAAGGTGCCACACGGTGGGACTGAACCCAGAACCATGTGATTGTGAAGCAAACTTCTTATTACTCAGCTACCATGAACACCAGTGTTGATGTAACAGAGAGAGAGAGAGAGAGAGAGAGACAGGGTCTCAGAACACGCACACACAGTTGTAACCTCACTAGCCTCACTGATCCCAAACACTGTGCAGGGATGAACCCAATACCGATGAAAGGTGCAGGAAAGCAGCAACTTTTGGGTTGTGGTAGAGTCAAGTTTGTTTTTGTCTGCTGTAGCAGTCATCACAAGAATTTCCATTTAGAGGGAAGGAGAGAGGGGGGAGGAGAGAGGGGGGGAGGAGAGAAAGAAAGAGTTTAAACATGTCCAGACAGTTGGGGCATGTTGGAATGTAGGGTGAGGGGTCTCGGCTTTGTGGAGACATGGAGTTTAGATGGAGGTGGGGTGGTTGTGATAATGCTGGTTTGGTGGTGGTAGCTGCGGTGTTCTTTGAGGGCATCACCACAACTGCTCTCACCACCACCACCACCACCACCACATAACACCACCACCACCACCACCACCACTGCCACCACCATATCTTTCTCTTCTTTTCAGCTACATGGATGAGATAAGAAATTTCTTGGAGGTAATTAAAATAATAAGGTAGTAAGTGGGGTGGAGTAGAGGTGTGCATAGGTGGGTGTAAGTGCTGGGGTGGATATGGGGATGGGTAGACAGAGGAGTAAGTTATGGGGTGTTCAGAGAGATATCTGTAATTAAGTATTTAGACATACAAATTGCCTGATCATGTAGCCACACACACACACACACACACACACACACACACACATGTACATACATATACACACATGCATGCAAACACACACACGTGTGTGTATATATGTTACCACTCACTACATAGCACAAGAGGCATGCAAAAAAAACAAAAACCTGGCACTGCTGGGACACAGCTGAGTTGAGCTAGGATTTAGTAAACAAACAAACAAACAAACAAGACCCCTGAGATGCTCACCTTGTAGTATGCCCAGCTCAAGTGGACCACAATTTAAGCATCATTCAATAAGAAAAGCAAGAGCTCTATTGATTACAATGACAAGGGGTCCACTTGATCCGATCACTGGAACAGCCTGCTTGTGAAATTAACATGCAATTGGCTGAGCACTTCACAGACATGTGAACCCTTAACCCTTTTGTTACGATATTTATTTTGAGATGCCCTATGTTTCTTTCAATTATTTTAAATATTTTAAATATAACAAAGAATTTAGTAAAATAACTCAGTTATCATTAACCCTTTAGCATTTAAACCGGCCATATCCGGCCAAAAGTGTTCTGCCTGTTTTATGGTCAAACTGGCCAGATCTGGTCTCTCACACCAACCCTACAATATTGTTTTAAAAATTAACAGCTACCTCATCAAAATCTCATAACTTCAAGATAATGCATGATTAGTTCAAAACAATGTGGATAAAAAAGCATTAATTTTGGCAGAATAATGCGAACACTAAAGGGTTACACTAGTGTTAGGAACATAAATTGTGACTAAGGTTTGGTGGAGGATTTTAATTCAAAACTTATGAAAACAAGACATTTGTACTCAGAGCCAGAGGCAGTTTCAGCCGGGTTGGTAACGAAAGGGTTAATCTAGTTCTCAGGGAGATTCAGCATAACACAGAATGTGGCATGGCTGGCCCTTTCAATTACAGCTACACCATGCATATATATATATACACACACATGACTATCACTCCGGCGGTTACGATGACAAGTGTTTCATTTGATCTGATCAACAGAACAGACTATTTATGAAATTAAGGCGCAAGTGGCTGAGTGCTCCACAGACATTCTTTTACTCTTTTACTTGTTGCAGTCATTTGACTGTGGCCAGGCTGGAGCACCACCTTGAAGAATTTTAGTTGAATGAATCAACCCCAGTACTTATCTCTTTTTCAAAGCTAGGTGCTTATTCTATCAGTCTCTTTTGCCAACCCACTAAGTTACTGGGACGTAAACACACCAACACCTGTTGTCAAGCGGTAATGGGGAGGACGACAAACACAGACCCAAAGACACAGATACATACATTCATACATTCACACACACATATGTATATATATATATATATATTATATATATATATATATATATATATATATATATATATACGACAGGCTTCTTTCAGTTTCCGTCTATCAAATCCACTCACAAGGCTTTGGTTAGGCTGAGGCTATGGTAGAAGACACATGCCCAAGGTGCCATGCAATGGGACTGAACCCAGAGCCATATGGTTGGGAAGCAAGCCTCTTACCACACAGCCATACCCTTGACGAAGCTCTGTGGGAGATTCAATGTGACACAGAATATGACAAAACTGGCCCTTTTGAATGACTCATTTTCACCAGCTGAGTGAACCAGTGCAATGTAAAATAAATTGTCTTGCTCAAGGACAGAATGCGCCACCAGTTATTGAACCCAGAACTTTCATATTCTGGGCCGAATAACCAAACCACTAAGCCGCATACATTCACAAGTTGCATGCAAACAAACGCATACACATACACATGTATACATAATCACACACCCAGATACATGTACACACACATGTATATATAAACACATTACAAAAACACTTAATGTAACACACAACAGCTCACATACACAAGTGCACATTAAAACACTTACACACACTTACACACACACACACACACGGCAATACACACACAAAAAACACATCTACACAAACAAAACAATGTGCTCTACACACATACACGCAAACATACATATATGATACAATGCTTGCATACACTCATGCAAAATACACAAACATGCACACGTGCACATATGTATATTTGTTAGTGGAGATGGTGGTGGTGTTGTGAATGATGGTGTAGCCTTGGTGGTGGCGTTGGTGGCAGCAGTTAAACAATAGTGAAGTAGTAGTAGTAGTAGTAGTAGTAGTAGTGGTGGTGGTGGTGGCAGTAGCAACATCATCATCATCAGCAGTAGTAGTAGTAGTAGTGGTGGTGGTGGTGGTGACAGTAGCAGCAGCAGTAGCGGTAGTAGTAGTAGTAGTAGTAGTAGTAGTAGTAGTAGTAGTAGTAGTAGCAGCAATAGTAGTAGTAGTAGTAGTAGCAGCAGCAGCAGTAGTAGTAGTGTGTCAGTGCTGATGATGGGGATGAAGGTCCCACCCCATCACCACCACCACCACCACTGCCACCTTAACAACAAGTGTGGTGGTGGTTGTGATGGTGGTGACAAGCAATGATAGCAGAGATGGTAGCTGAAGTATTGTTGTTGTTGTTGTTGTTAGGTAGCAATCCTCTGTGACATCAGGAAATGATTATCATCTATGCGCCCCCACTTCTCCCCTACAACTTGAATCAGAGAATGTCATTGTCATAGTTCTTGTTATTAAGCCCCAGATCAGTCCCCTTCCAATAGATGTTGTGTGTAGAAGATCATTTGTGCATGAGCTGAATGGCTAACTGCTAGGAGCTGTTATCTGGATGGTGATCTTGTGATCAGCAGTCAGTTAGCTGTTGGGTGCTGGCTGTTGTTTCTAGCATCAGAGGTCAGCAATTGTACATATATATTTCTTTATTGCCCACAAGGGGCTAAACATAGTGGGGACAAACAAAGACAGACAAAGGGATTAAGTCGATTACATCGACCCCAGTACATAACTGGTACTTTATTTATCGACCCTGAAAGGATGAAAGGTAAAGTCGACCTTGGCGGAATTTGAACTCAGAACATAACGGCAGACGAAATACTTATTTCTTTATTGCCCACAAGGGGCTAAACATAGTGGGGACAAACAAAGACAGACAAAGGGATTAAGTCGATTACATCGACCCCAGTACGTAACTGGTACTTTATTTATCGACTCCGAAAGGATGAAAGGTAAAGTCGACCTTGGCGGAATTTGAACTCAGAACATAACGGCAGACGAAATACTTATTTCTTTATTGCCCACAAGGGGCTAAACATAGTGGGGACAAACAAAGACAGACAAAGGGATTAAGTCGATTACATCGACCCCAGTATGTAACTGGTACTTTATTTATCGACCCCGAGAAGATGAAAGGTAAAGTTGACCTCAGCGGAATTTGAACTCACAACATAACGGCAGACGAAATACTTATTTCTTTATTGCCCACAAGGGGCTAAACATAGTAGGGACAAACAAAGACAGACAAAGGGATTAAGTCGATTACATCGACCCCAGTACATAACTGGTACTTTATTTATCGACCCCGAAAGAATGAAAGGTAAAGTTGACCTCGGCGGAATTTGAACTCAGAACGTAACGGATGACGAAATACGGCCACGCATTTCGCCCGGCGTGCTAACGTTTCTGCCAGCTCGCCACATAAAAGAAAATGTCAAATTCTTTTGAGATTTTTGATGCTCAACTTCATTGCTGGTTGAAAGAGTGTGAATACCGCTGTGCTTGATGTAATTGAAATAGTATTACGATAAATGCTGAGCGAGTTTAGATGTTATTGAAATAGTATTAACGATAAATGCTGAGAGAATTTAGATGTTACTGAAATTAAAATAGCACAGAAGAGGAACTGCCAGAGATTGTGCTGTTGAGGACAATTTGCCATGGTGAAAGTTAACTCATAGGCACAGGAGAGGCTGCGTGGTAAGTAGCTTGCTTACCAACCACACGGTTCCGGGTTCAGTCCCACTACGTGGCACCTTGGGCAAGTGTCTTCTACTATAGCCGCGGGCCGACCAAAGCCTTGTGAGTGGATTTGGTAGACGGAAACTGAAAGAAGCCCATTGTATATATATATATATATGTGTGTGTGTATATATGGTTGTGTGTCTGTGTTTGTCCCCCCAACATCGCTTGACAACCGATGCTGGTGTGTTTACGTCCCCGTAACTTCGGGGTTCAGCAAAACAGACTGATAGAATAAGTCCTGGGGTCGATTTGCTCGACTAAAGGCGGTGCTCCAACTGGCCACAGTCAAATGACTGAAACAAATAAAAGAGTAAAGAAAGTAAAAGAGCTGTTTCTGCCACAAGATGCAGTGCACTCGGAGCTGAATGCATGTGCAACATCTAAGAGTTTCCTTGGAGCCTTTGAAATGAAATGTATGTTTATTTCAGAAATTATTTAAACACATGGAAATGGTTATTTTCTGAATGATATATACATACAAGGTTTGAGGGAAAGATATATGCACACAGAGTTTGAGGTAAAGAAGCCACTCCCTGATAATAAATTATAGCATAAATTTTTTTTTTTTAATTCTATCTAGTTTCATCTCACGAGCTGTGGCCATGCTGGGGCACCGCCATAAATTTTTATCTTTCAAAATGAAACAAAACTATCAGTAAAATGGAAAATGATGTATTTTTTTTCTTGCACACTTCTACTCTTTACTCTTTTACTTGTTTCAGTCATTTGACTGTGGCCATGCTGGAGCACCGTCTTTAGTCGAGCAAATCGACTAATGAGAGTGGTCATCTGGTAAGTAAGTGGTTGCCTTGGTCCTCCAATTTATTGCAGATTCATGGTACTGTTCCTATCTGTGGTTTGATCGATATTTAATGATATATTATAGTAATATAGATGCGTTTGCATTTGGGCTTCTTAAAGGGGCTTATGGCATGTGTGGGTGGGTGTGTGTGTGTGTGTATATATATGTATGTATATAGATTTACGTGTATATGTATATATTTATGCATAAATATGTGTATCTGTATGTGTGTGAGTGTGTATATATATATCTAACTATATGTGTGTGTGTGAGTGTGCATGTGTGTGTGTGTCCAACTTAAAATGGATGTCTTGCTAGAACATCAAATAATAACTAATATATATAAATATACATATACACACACATTCACGCACACATACATACATACATACACACACATACATACATACATAACATACATACATACATATATGCATACTTACATATATACATACATATGTATGTATGTATGTATTGATATATGCGTGTGCACATGTATGCATATATATATATATATATTATATATATATTATATATATATATTTTGAGTGTCTATACTATCAAACATATATTTATACATATACACACACGATGATATATACACATATTATGTATGTGTGTGCATACGCACTCGCGTGTACAGGTATATATGTCATTGATATTAAACAATAGCCAGTCTGAAATCCCATGTATATATATATATATCCCTCTCCTTCCAAAGTTTACCAGGGTGTAAAACATTATACAAGAAGGATCCAGTTGAGAAATAAATGGTGTACGCTGGTATCTTTGGACAAAAGCATTATTCCCTTATGTTCCGTACCAATCCCTCTTTTACATTGTTCCAGGCAATTTGGAATCCATTAGATTTACCTTTGCTTCTCTCCTCTTTTCTTTCTCTTTTCTCTCTCTTTCGTTTTTCTCTTTGCTTTTATTCTTTACATTTCTTTTTTTGTTTCTTTATCTCTCTTCCTGTCTTTCTCTATATCAATACATATACACATATACGTATATATAAATGCGTGTGCATATATATATATATATATATGTTTGTATGTATGCATGTATATATGTATGTATGTATGCATACATGCATGCATGTATGCATGCATGTATGTACGCATGTATGTATGCATGTATTTGCATATATATATATACATACATATATATATATATATTATATATACATACATACATGCATAGATACATAAATATATATATATATATATACATACACACACACACATACATATATATATGCATATATATATGCATGCGTGTGCATGCATATTTGTATATGTATTGATAGAGATAGACAGAAAGGGAGATATATATATATATAATTATGTATATGTATATATGTGTGTGTGTGTATGTGTGTGTGTGTGTGCGTGTGTGTGTATGTCAGTGTATATATATATAATCATCTGTACTAAGATGTCTTGTATGGAAAATCTGTTTTCATTATAGCTGCAGGATACATATTTCTCTTGTAATAAATATGTACAGGCATGGCTGTGTTACTAAATGGTTTGCTTCGAAATCACATGATCCTGGTTTCAGTCCCATTGCATGGTGCCCTGGGCAGACGCCATCTACAATAGCTTTGTGGCAACCAAAGCTATGTGAGTGGATTTCAGTCATTCGACTGTGTTCATACTGGAGCACCACCTTTAATTGAACAAATCAACTGCAGAACTTATACTTTGTAAGCCTAGTACTTATCCTATCAGTCTCTTTTGCCGAACTGCTAAGTTACAGTGACGTGGACACGCCAGCATTGGTTGTCAAGCGATAGTGGTGGGCGGGACAAACACAGACACACAAATATATACACATATACATATACATACATACATACATACATATATATATATATAATAATAAAATAATAATAATAAAACATTGTGTACAGTGCTCAGGTGCACTACAACTCATCTAAAGTGTATGTATAGTACATAGGGTAATGTACAAGCGTCAGGAAAAGAACAGTGCATGAGTCATGACATACACATATGTGTATGAGTATGGAAGGGGGACAATCAGGTGTAGTTTCAGCTGATTTCGGAAAGCATGAGGGCCTTAAAGGATGCAGTGTCATGGCAGTCAACAACTGACGCAGGCAGTTTGTTCCATGCTTCAGCAACTCTGAGCGTGAAAAATGTTTCCGAAAGTCATGGGAGCTGTGCTGTTTTCTGACTTTGTAGGCATGTCCACGTGTGTTGGACACATGAAGATCAAAAAGGTGTTCAGTGTTGTTGTTGGTGAGGTGGTTGATAACTTTGTGGGTGTTTACCAAGTCCATCGCCAGATGCCGGAGCTTCAGTGGATCTATGACCAGGGAAACAAGGCGCTCAGAGTATGGTAGGTGTCTGATGGAGGGTATGCGTTTGGTTGCACGTCTCTGAACAGATTCCAGGAGGTCAATGTTCTGAGCAAGATAGGGGTTCCAAAATATATATATATATACAATGGGCTTCTTTTAATTTCCATCTACTAAATCCACTCACAAAGCTTTGGTCATCCCAAGGTTATAGTAAAAGACACTTGCCCAAGTGCCACTTAGTGGGACTGAACCTGGAACTATGTGATTGGGAAGCAGTTTCTTACCACAAAGCCATGCCTATATATATATTGTTATATATGTATGAGTGTGTGTGTGAGTGTGTATGTGTGTGTGTGTATGTGTGCGTGTGTTGGTATCTGTGTCCCTGCACCACCACCACCACTTGACAACTGGTGTTGGTGTGTTTACATCCCCCATAACTTAGCATTTCAGCAAAAAGGGATCAATAGAATAAGTGCCAGACTTCAAAAAATTAGTGCTGGGGTTGATTCATTCTACCATAAAAAAATCTTCAAAGCTCTGCTCCAGTATGGCCACAGCCCAACGACTGACACAAGTAAAAGAAAGAAGATAGAAGAGGTCTTGATATTTCTGGTTCTTTCCATTATTTTCTGCTGACAAGCACCATATTTCACTGACTTTGTAGATAAAAGTAATTTTCGTTTCTGTTAAGACTTCATCATTGTTATCTAATAAAGGCGGAATTGCACTGAGTTTTGGGTTTTTATTGTTTGTTTTTATAGCTGAGAATGTTAGAAATGCAAGTTTGTCTCTGGAAAAAGATATAATTAGTGTTGAGATATTTTTTACCTTACTGTTTACTTGTAGCAGTCATTGGATTGCAGCCATGCTGGGACATTGCCTTGAAAAATTTTGGTCAAATGATTCAGCCCCAGCAGTACTTATTGTTTTTTTAAAACTGGTATTTTTCCTATTGGTGTCTTTTGCTGAACTGCTAAGTTATGGGGACATACACACACACATGCACACACATGGTGGGTTTATTTCAGTTTCCATTTACCAAATCCACTCACAAGGTTTTGTTTGACTCAAGGTGCCACATAGTGGGACTGAACCTGGAACCATATTGTTGGGAAGCAAACTTCTTAACTACACAGCTACACTTGCCTCTGCCTCTACCTCTCTCTCTCTTCTCCCACATGACCTGTGTTCGGCCAAGCCTGACCTTTCTTTCTTGGTTCGACTACCATCCGTACAACATCTATATTCCTCTCTGTGCCTGTCAAATCTTATGTCCTTGCCATATGGCTTTACTTCCACTCATGCCAGCTTAATTTAATTCGTCCTTAGTTGAAAGACACCCATTGTTAATGACCTGTTATTTGTATTTGTGTACCATTTCTCCGTTTTTTTTTCTATCCTTGTTTTCGTATACATTTGCTGCTTTCTTCCAAGGAATCTAATGCTCGTAACTTAGTTTTTCCTTGGGGCTGGCCAGATTGGAGTAATCTCCAGTATAATCAGCTGAAATTGCAAAGATAATATGGAACTTGACTGAGGAAAGAAAACTCTGAATGACCCGTCCTTGTTTTCCTAGTATTGTATTGTATTCCTTGTATTATATATATATATATATATATATATATATATAAAATACAAAAATGGGACAAGAACGCAAAACATCCAGACAGTTAGGTGATATAAAAAGGGGACAACATAACATCCAGACAGACAATACAAGGAAAACAAGGACGGGTCATTCAGAGTTTTCTTTCCTCAGTCGAGTTCCAGATTATCGTTGCAATTTCAGCTGATTATGCTGGAGATTACTCCAATCTGGCCAAGGAAAAACTATATATAAATGCACATAAATAATGGATATTTATGCATTTATTCCAGTTAGCTTACATATGTTTCTGCGCACAAACAAACAAAAAAGGAATGCAGTGTAAATAACGGACAGAGTCAAGACTATTGAAAAGGCTGCAAGACACAATGAAAATTTTAGGAAAATAAAAATAATAAATAAGTCGAAATTTTACCGGTGAGTGTGTTAAATTATAAGGCACAAAAAGAAAATGACTCACCCCAGACACAACAGTGTGTGTATGTGTATATATATATATATATATATATATATAGATATATATATATAAATGTATTGGTAAAAACGGTAAGATAACAAAAGAAAGAAAGAGACCTCAATATTATGTATACAGAGGAAATTTATCTGTAAAATAATATGTGACAATTATTCAATAGCCAAGATAGAACCGAAGAGATGGTGGTGTGGATTTCCACCTCGGCGTCCGAAACTCAGAGTTTTATCTTGGCTATTGAATAATTGTCACATATTATTTTACGGATATATGTGCCGCCTCAACTGGCTTCTGTGCAGGTGGCACGTAAAATGCACCAATCCGACCGTGGCCGATGCCAGCCTCGCCTGGCACCAGTGCAGGTGGCACGTAAAAAGCACCCACTACACTCACGGAGTGGTTGGCATTAGGAAGGGCATCCAGCTGTAGAAACACTGCCAGATAAGACCGGAGCCTGGTGTAGCCTTCTGGCTTCCCAGATCCCCGGTCGAACCGTCCAACCCATGCTAGCATGGAGAACGGACGTTAAACGATGATGTCCGCTTTCCATGCTAGCATGGGTTGGACGGTTCAACTGGGGTCTGGGGAGCCCGAAGGCTATACACACACACCCATATACAGATATATATTTATATGTATGTTGTATGTATGATTGTATACACACTCGCACACACACACACATACACACACACATACACACACACACAATGCACAGCTCTGAATGATTTCTTTTCCTCCTTATTCTCTTTCTTCTTTCTCTAGTCTCTTCCTCTTTGCATCATTTCTTTTATTTTACATCAATTAAACAAACAAAGGATCTATCAAGTGTTGCCATCTTTATACCATTTGTCATACACACCATTGCACAAAACATTGTGTCTCTTAGGATTTCTTACGGTTCATTCAGCCAATGAAGGAGTGGTGTGGCCTTAAGGACTCTCACTCACCAGTTGCATGCATAGATATGCATTTGTGTGTGTGTGTGTGTGTGAACATGAATGTATATATATATATATATATATATAATATATATATATATATATATATATATATATATATATATATATATATACATACATATATATATATACATATATATCATATATATATATATATATATATATATAATATAATATATGTATGTGTGGATCTGTGTATATGAGTATGCATATGTATAATGTATAATATATATACATACATATATATATACATATATATCATATATATATATATATATATATATAATATATGTATTTGTGGATCTGTGTATATGAGTATGCATATGTATAATGTATAATATATATACATACATATATATATATACATATATATCATATATATATATATATATATATATATATATATTATGTATTTGTGGATCTGTGTATATGAGTATGCATATGTATAATGTATACATGTGTGTATGTATAGTGTATATATACATATCTATACATATATATATGTATATATATTCACACACAAACATACAGGTATTTTTTTATACACATATTTATGTGCATATATATATGTGTGTATATATATGTATGTATGTATGTATGTATGTATGTATGTATATGTGTGTGTGTGTTTGTTTATATACATGTATATACACTTACACACGTACACACCATACACATATGCACAAGCATACATGCACACACATACAGACATGCATGCACACACACACACAACCACACTCACACGCACACACACACACACATATTCTTTGATAAAATGAATGCAGCTGAGAGAATTCTTTCCAGGCCTGCCAATGGCTGCTTCATTTACCACAATCTCTTGTGAGCACTTGTGATATATCATATCCTCTTAAAAATAAATCTCATAGTGATAATATGGATACTGTTGTTGTTAAAAATATTCCTTAGTGATTGACAATAAGGAATTGAGAGAATTCATTTAGCAGTTGTTGCTTTCTTTGTAATTCTTGTTGTTTTAGACACAAACACACATTTGTATACGTGTGTGTGTGTGTGTATGTACCAAGGACATATATTATGGGTGTGTTTGGTGCGTGCTGCATACCCATCAAAAATGCAAATTAACCTTACTCATTAATTTAATCACAAATCTTAATGGAAAACGTTTGTTATACTCCTGCTCGAAATTTGGTGGTACCATACGACACTGGTGTGTACCATCATTATTTAAAGTCTATATTCCATATTTGGATGGTTTAATAAGATTTGATGTTTTCAAGGATGGCATCATGCACCAATATCTGCTTTAACATGGTGCCTTTCCAAATGCCAACCTCTCTACAACATGGACCCCCAGGGCATTTGAAAAAATCAATTTCGTATGCAACCTTGGACTCTATGGCATCTGTGCATCACTGTTAATCTACCTGTGATTCCACAGCACCTCTTGTGTGTCCATAACTTGGACTGGGTACATTTATGGAATTTCTGCCAATACCTTCCTACAAATTAAGCAGCAACAAGTGTTATCATGTACATTGTATTGTCTTGGTATAAAAGATCGGCTACAGCAGATATTCTACTCAATACCACAGATTTGCTTGTCAGTTGTTTGACCTTAACCAGTTGAGCATGTCCCTTAGTGGCTGACAATATGTGTATCTCTGATCACACACATACACACACACGCACACACACACACATAAACACACACACAGGCATACATATGAACATATGTAAATATGTCAGTGTGCATGGAGTAAAAGTAATATTATTAGTGTGAATATGCTTGAGGCATACACACAAACATACACTCACACACTCACACACACTCACACACTCACACACACACACACACACACACACACACACACACACACACATATTCTTTGATAAAATGAATGCAGCTGAGAGAATTCTTTCCAGGCCTGCCAATGGCTGCTTCATTTACCACAATCTCTTGTGAGCACTTGTGATATATCATATCCTCTTAAAAATAAATCTCATAGTGATAATATGGATACTGTTGTTGTTAAAATATTCCTTAGTGATGACAATAAGGAATTGAGAGAATTCATTTAGCAGTTGTTGCTTTCTTTGTAATTCTTGTTGTTTTAGACACAAACACACATTTGTATACGTGTGTGTGTGTGTGTATGTACCAAGGACATATATTATGGGTGTGTTTGGTGCGTGCTGCATACCCATCAAAAATGCAAATTAACCTTACTCATTAATTTAATCACAAATCTTAATGGAAAACGTTGTTATACTCCTGCTCGAAATTTGGTGGTACCATACGACACTGGTGTGTACCATCATTATTTAAAGTCTATATTCCATATTTGGATGGTTTAATAAGATTTGATGTTTTCAAGGATGGCATCATGCACCAATATCTGCTTTAACATGGTGCCTTTCCAAATGCCAACCTCTCTACAACATGGACCCCCAGGGCATTTGAAAAAATCAATTTCGTATGCAACCTTGGACTCTATGGCATCTGTGCATCACTGTTAATCTACCTGTGATTCCACAGCACCTCTTGTGTGTCCATAACTTGGACTGGGTACATTTATGGAATTTCTGCCAATACCTTTCCTACACATTAAGCAGCAACAAGTGTTATCATGTACATTGTATTGTCTTGGTATAAAAGATCGGCTACAGCAGATATTCTACTCAATACCACAGATTTGCTTGTCAGTTGTTTGACCTTAACCAGTTGAGCATGTCCCTTAGTGGCTGACAATATGTGTATCTCTGATCACACACATACACACACACGCACACACACACACATAAACACACACACAGACATACGTATGAACATATGTAAATATGTCAGTGTGCATGGAGTAAAAGTAATATTATTAGCGTGAATATGCTTGAGGCATACACACAAACATACACTCACACACTCACACACACTCACACACTCACACACACACACACAATAAGGCAACAAAGACTTTCCTTTAATAAATACCAAACAGCTTGTATCTGACATTTGATGTTTTATTGAAGAAATTATCAGAATTTTAAAGTGAGGACCAAATATCAGACAGTCTTTGTCATATTAAAAGACAATAAATTCCAGACATAGAATCTCGCTGTTGTTGTCTGTGGAATTCATTCTCTGTGACTATAACCAAATTATGGTACGGCACCACCAGCTTTGTCATAATTCAGGGAATATAATACTGGCATATCTAATGCTTCTTTGAGCTGAAAGATGAAATGAAACTCTTCATGGATGTTAAAGACATTGTCGTAATGGAATTAAAGCTCTAAAAATGATTATGCGATTTGGCATTTTTAATTGGTGTCACTGGTTACATAAAAGATTTAAGTTTGAAACTCCAAGAGCTGAGTGATATTAGTTTATTATGTCTCTTGGTAATATCAGGAACTTTGAATATTATTTGTTTGAAATTCTACAAAAAAAAAAAAAAAAAAATTAATAAACAAACAAACAAACAACAGCAAAGCTATTTTATTTTCAAACACTGAATGAAATAAAAACCAGAATCGATGGCAGAACATGTCACAGAGAATTTCAAATTATTTATTTATTTATTTCTATTTCAAAAGAATTTTTGAAAAATTTTTCAGAATCATGACCCCACCTCACTCCACCCCAAACTACAAATATATAGAGAAAAAAATCTTTTGATGTAATGCCATAACTTGACTTTATTCATTTACAGTTACATAATATTTTGATATTTAAATTCAATAAGTTATCTATTTTGGAATGTTAGATATCTTCTATAGAAACTGAAAAAAAAAAAAAACAGAAATGGCCATCCTTCTTTAAGGAATCATACCTTGAAAATGGCATTGATGTTTCTCTACCACTTACTGCTCTGAAGAGATTTTCTCAACATTAAATTTAGTCAAGGACAACTTACAGACAACAACATTCTTGTAGATCAAACAATGAATTGTCACATCATCAGAGCCAATTAACATCTCTAAAGCAACATGAGACCAAGACTTACTCTTTTTTTTTTTACTCTTTTACTTGTTTCAGTCATTTGACTGCGGCCATGCTGGAGCACTGCCTTTAATCGAGCAACTCGACCCCGGGACTTATTCTTTTGTAAGCCCAGTACTTATTCTATCGGTCTCTTTTGCCGAACCGCTAAGTAACGGGGACATAAACACACCAGCATCGGTTGTCAAGCAATGCTAGGGGGACAAACACAGACACACAAACACACACACACACATACATATAGATATATATACATATATATGACAGGCTTCTTTCAGTTTCAGTCTACCAAATCCACTCACAAGGCTTTGGTCGGCCCGAGGCTATAGTAGAAGACACTTGCCCAAGGTGCCACGCAGTGGGACTGAACCCGGAACCATGTGGTTGGTAAACAAGCTACTTACCACACAGCCACTCCTACTTATTATTATTATAATAAGATGCAAATTAAGGAGAGGGTGGCAGCACTAAGCAGTGATGTGTGTAAACACAAGGTGTATTACCTGTTCAAATATACTGGGGGCATATTTGAACTCTCAAGAAAACCATTCACTGTGTTTTGTCATGGAGAAAATCTCTTGCTGTAGATGAATGGTGTAAATAGTGGAGGCACATGGCCTAGCAGTTAGAGCAGCAGACTCGCAGTCGAGAGATTGCAGGTTCGAATCTCAGACCGGGCGATGTGTGTGTTTATGAGCAAAAAACCTAAGCTCCATGCAGCTCCGGTAGAAGGTAATGGCGAACTTCTGCTCACCCTTTCACCACAACTTTCTCTCACTCTTTCCTCCTGCATCTTGCAGCTCACCTGCGACAGACCGGCGTCCCATCCAGGACAGAGTGTGCTGTGAATTGATAAGCAAAATTGCCTCTATTGTGGTTATTTCTCTCATTATACAATGGCTGTCTGCACCAATCGGCAGTGCTAAGCAGTGAGGTGTGTAAATACAAGGTTATTACCAGTTCAAATATGCCTTGAGGCATATTCAGACCTGTGAGAAAAAAATTCACTGTGCTTTGTTGCAGAGAAAATTAATATACCTGCTGTAAAAACACCTACATCATTTGTCTACAGAGAGAAATTTTCTCTACCACAAAAGACAGTGGATGGATTTCTTATTGGTTCAAATATACCCCATGCATATTTGAACTGGTAACAAGTTTGTACTTGCAAACTAAATACTGTAGATCCTCGAGTATAATCCGCATTTTTTTCCCAAAATTTAAAGGTCAAAATCCCTAGTGCGTACTATATACGAGGTTAAAAATGAAAATTATTTTCTAAGCAATGTCCGAGTCTTGATTTGCTGTCTGGCAATGTTTATTCAGATGCATTTTGTGATGTCGGGCGTGAAAATACCTTAAGCTAAGCCTGAAAGCAATGAAGTCAAAAGAATCATCCATAACTTGCAGTAAGCAACATTTATTAAACGTTATTACTGTTATTTCTTTATTTTCTGCAAACAAAATGCACAAAAAAGCTACATGTTTGCATTATGTTATATATACAATAATAATAAAGGACATTACTGTAAACAGTTTTACAAACCAAGGACGTTGTATAGACCTCCTTGACTCAAGTTAGAGAAGGGATGTGTATTATACATAAGGTTTCGGTTTTTCAGTGGTACAACCCCCTAAAAATCCCCTGTATATTATACTCAAGGGGAGACTATACTCGAGGATTTATGGTAGTTTTATTAAGTGAAGGCACAGGGCTTGGTGATTAGGGTATTGTGTGTTTGATTCCTGGTGACACATTATATCCTTGAGCAAGACACTTTTTTTCATGTTATATATATATACACATATATATAACCAGCTGAAATTGCAAAGATGATCTGGAACTCGACTGAGGATAGTAAACTCCGAATGACCTGTCTGGATGTTTGTGTTCTTGTCCCATTTTTGTATTTTTTTATATATAAAAAAACATATATACATATATATACACAGACACACACACATATATATATATATATACACAAACATACAACTGTCTTCTTTCAGTTTCCCCTCTACCAAATCTACTCACAAGGCTTTAGTCGGCTCGAGGCTGTAGCAGAAAAGACCCAAGGTACCACGTGCCATGCAGTGAAACTGAACCCAAATCCATGTGTCTGGGAAGTAAGCTCCTTACCGCAGAGCCACGCCTGCACCTATAAAGCTGATGAGTGACATCATTAGCAGCAAATCCATTGATTGCAATCATCAAGAGTGAATGCACAGTTGCAGATGAGGGGGGGAAATAAACTCATTCAAGATGGCATCTGCGTGTGCCAGAGAGAATATCTTATCATAATTTGATTGTGTCACAGTAATATTGTCATTGATATATATCTGGATAATAAATTATTACTGCTTTTTAACGAAAATTGCCAGCTTGGCTGAACGGCTGAAACAATGGAGTTTTGTTCTGTTGCATTTCAGCAAAGAATGACATTCAAGGCCAGCTTTTTTCATAGAGTGACTGTGTGGTAAGTAGCTTGCTTACCAACCACATGGTTCCGGGTTCAGTCCCACTGCATGGCACCTTGGGCAAGTGTCTTCTACTATAGCCTTGGGCTGACCAAAGCCTTGTGAGTGGATTTGGTAGATGGAAACTGAAAGAAGCCCGTCATATATATATATACACATATGTATGTGTATATGTCTGTGTGTCTGTGTTTGTCACCCCAACATCACTTGACAACCGATGCTGGTGTGTTACATCCCCATAACTTAGCGGTTTGGCAAAAGTGACTGATAGAATAAGTACTAGGCTTACAAAGGATAAGTTCTGCGGTCGATTTGCTCGACTAAAGGTGGTGCTCCAGCATGGCCACAGTCATATGACTGAAACAAGCAAGAGAGTAAAAGAGTAAATGAGACACACACATGTGTGTGTGAGCATACATGTGCACAGGCATACACATGCACATATATGCACAAACCTGCATACATATGTACATAAATGCACATTCATGTGCATATCTGCAAAAACATGCACACACATGCACATGTGCTCGCATATAAGCTGCACACATATACATGCATATATATGTGCAAACACATATACACAGGCATACACATGTGCATATATGCACAAACATGCATACACCTGCACACTCACTTGCATGTTCTTGCACATGTACACATTTATATGCAGGTACACATACATGCACACATGCAAACACACATACACACACAGAGTGAAGCAGGTACACATGAACACACACTTATACGCATGCACATGCACACAGTGTTGCATACGCGCATCCATCCTCACAAACTCATGCACACATATGCACACACATTCCATTTACTTGTACAAAATATATAATTATCTGTCCATTTACCATGAAACAAAGAACTCTCACCAACAGCTCTCTCCCTCTCCCTCCCCATCCCCCTCTCCCCTTTCTCTCCCTCCCCATCCCCCTCTCCACTCTCTACCTCTCTCTTTCTATCTCTCTCTCTCTCTCTCTCTCTCTCTCTTTCCCTCTCATCACTAACAGCAGCCATTACTCTAAAGGTTTTGTTTATACACTTTACAATATTAATTTAAAAACATTAATAGCAAATGAACCATGAACATCGCCAACATTCAAAATAATTGCACTTAATTTGTAATTACGCAATTGACAGCCGACCAATCCATGGCACTGGACTAAAAGAATCACTGGAGTGTCAGACAGGGAGATACTGTGAGGTGTTTTTTCCAGTTCTTTGTGTTGAGTGCCGAGTTCAAATCCTGCCATGCACATACATGCGTGGTGAGATTAATCAGCTTCTTGGTTTAGCATGGCTGTGTGATTAAGATGTTTCCTTCCTAGTCACATGGTTTCTGGTTCTGTCCCAGACCAATCAAGGCTTTGTCAGTAAATTTGGGAGACAGAAAATTAAAGTAGTCCATTGTATGTGTATATGTCTTATTTCTTTATTGCCCACAAGGGTCCTCTTGTGATCAACAGATGTGCTCCACCAAAGATGCCTGACAAAGATTCTGAGGACATCCTGGCAAGACCACATAGCCATTGAAAACAGTTAAAGAGAGCCAACACAAGACAGCTTGGCAAAACCATTACAAAACAAAGATTAACCCTTTAGCATTCAGATTATTCTATAAAATGCAATGCTTTGAATTAATCACATGATATCTCATAGCTTAGAGATTTTGAAGACTGATTACTTTCAGTGAGACATTATAAGGTCGGTGTGAAAGGCCAGATCTGATCAGTTTGAGCATGAAACATGAATATTTGGGTCAGATATAGTTGGGTTAATGGGTTGAAACTAGCAGGTCACATACAACCAGAACAATGCTATTCTAAAACAATTTACAAAAGGAAACCACAGGCGCAGGAGTGGCTGTGTGGTAAGTAGTTTGTTTACCAACCACATGGTTCTGGGTTCAGTCCCACTGCGTGGCACCTTGGGCAAGTGTCTTCTACTATAGCCTCAGGCCGACCAAAGCCTTGTGAGTGGATTTGGTAGACGGAAACTGAAAGAAGCCCGTCGTATATATGAATATATATATATATATATGTGTGTGTGTATGTGTGTCTGTGTTTGTCCCCCTAGCATTGCTTGACAACTGATGCTGGTTGTGTTTATGTCCCCGTTACTTAGCGGTTCGGCCAAAAGACCGATAGAATAAGTCTGGCTTACAAAAAGAATAAGTCCCGGGGTCGAGTTGCTCGATTAAAGGCGGTGCTCCAGCATGGCCACAGTCAAATGACTGAAACAAGTAAAAGAGTAAAGAGAGTAAGGTGGGAGAGAGGAAGATCAAAATCTACATGTTGTTGTAGAACATTCATAACTGACATGAGAAAGGCCAATGTCACATGACCAGATGTAAAGAAAATATTAGCCAATAGAAATCAGTGACATTAACTTGGTGTCCAATGTACTCAAGAGGATAGGAGGAAATAATACCTGTATTATCACTCCTCAAGTATTATACAGGTTTGATTGCTTTTAATATGTATAATCTTTTGAAGTCAATTATTCAATCATTATTCTATATTATGCTATTTTCTACCTAATTTCACAAATGTTGTATTCAAACAAATATGTGTTCAAAATCTGTATTCAAAACTACCAAGATATATACATATTTTGCACATGGGTACATTAACGTACATTCAGGTTACATTGATTTTCTAAAGGTTTGCAAGAAAGCATTTTTTCTAAAGATTTTCAGGAAGCAGGTTTAGTTTAAGCTAAAGCTAAGCATTTCCAACATATTTGATACATTCTGTGCAAAAGCTACAAATGTACATAATAGGTATTATCATTTATATTCTCTGCAAAAGTTCCTGAAGAATAATATTTCTTGTATAAACATATTTCTTGTATGTATATACCACCTTGGCATGTTTAAATTTCAATCTGTAACTTCAAATGATTACTGGTTTTTGTTCTGCTTAATCACAGTGTATTAATAACATCCATATTGTGAGGTGTTATCTTAAAGTATTGGAGAATGAGACAGCAGATAATGGGATTGGTCAGTTATTTGGTGGAGTTTATCACTTTCATGTATATAATATATAAATAATAGTAAAAAATAAAAAACAAACCGTCAGGCTCATGTGATAATACTGATGAAG
>NC_043019.1:22909811-22924685 GCF_006345805.1 Octopus sinensis | reverse complement strand
CCACACTCCACCCTTGCCCTCTGTATTCTCCTCGCTACTTCTCTTGAACAACTCCCCAACTTAATGGGGTCCCTATTTATTCGACATGTTAAAAGGAAGACACACAAAGCCATCGCCAGGGATTTTGTTTCTTATTCTTAAACATTTCCAGAAACTCTTGCAGACTGATGCCAGTTTCCTGTTTAGAGTTAATTAAGATTTCAAGGAATTTATTTCGGCTCGATTTGGTTTTTTTTTGTTGTTGTTCTTTCTTTCTTTGTCTATTTGCTTCCCCCCCCCTCGCTCTCTTACTCTCCACTCAATACTTCTCTCTCTCTCCCTCTCTTTCTCTTGATACTTGTATATCTGTCTGTCTTTCTTTCTCTCTCTCTCTCTTCTTCTCTCTCTTTCTCTCTTCTTCTCTCTCTCTCACTTCTTCTCTCTCTCTCTTCTTCTTCTCTCTCTTTCTCTCTTCTTCTCTCTCTCTCACTTCTTCTCTCTTTCTCTCTTCTTCTCTCTCTCTCACTTCTCTCTCTCTTTCTTCTTCTCTCTCTTTCTCTCTTCTCTCTCTCTTCTTTCTCTCACTCTCTCTCTTCTTCTCTCTCTCACTGTGTCAGTATATCTGTCTCTCTGTCTTTTCCCTTGTTCTCTTAGTCTTTCTTTCTATCTGTCTCTTTCTTTGTCTATCTATTTCTCTCACATTCTGTCTTTCATTCTCTCTTTTTTCTCTCTTTCTCTTTCTCTATCTCTTTCTTTCAGTCTATCTGTCTTTCTTTCTCTCACTTTGTATATTTGCAGTCTGACTATTTGTCTACCTCTCTCTCTCTCTTTCTCTTTTTTCTCTCTCTCTTTCTTCACTATCTCTCTGTTTCTATTGCTCTTTCTTTCTATCTGTCTGTCTCTTTGCTTCTCTCATTCTGTGCCTCTCTCTCATTTTACCCCCACTTAAGCTTCAAATATACTCCAACTTTCAAATATCTCCCAAAAGTACCTCTATGTTATCACCATCTTTGTTGTTGTCATCATTAATCATTTTCTGTCCACTCTCCATACTGCCATGGGTTGAATGTGTCATCAGGGTCCAAATCAGTTTACTTTGAGTTACTGCACTTGATTGGAGAACCAAGTCTTTTGTGTGTGTGTGTGTGTGTGCGTTTGTATGTGCATGATTATGTATGTGTGTGATTATGTATCTGTGTACATATATATATATATATATGTGTGTGTGTGTGTGGAGGCGCAATGGCCCAGTGGTTAGGGCAGCGGACTCGCGGTCGTAGGATCGTGGTTTTGATTCCCAGACTGGGCGTTGTGAGTGTTTATTGAGCGAAAGCACCTAAAGCTCCATGAGGCTCCGGCAGGGGGTGGTGGCAATCCCTGTTGTACTCTTTCGCCACAACTTTCTCCTGTTGGCCTGCTCACTTAGCCTTTGAAGGCTAAAACAATGTGAAGCGCATTGTGACCAGCGATGTGTAACAACATCTGACAGCCTGGTTGGTCACAGTGATCACGGTGATATATATATATACATATTTACATGTGCCCCCTCCACTGCTCATATAAACAGATATAAAATAAAAAATAAATGCGCCCTTTTAAAGCCTAGCCAGGCTCATGGGCCCGGTTTCCCGGTTTCAATGGCGTATGTGTTCCCCAGCTGGACAGGACATCAGTCCATCGCAGCGTTACTCATTTTTGCCAGCTGAGTGGACTGGAGCAATGTGAAATGAAGTGTTTTGCTCAAGAACACAACGCATCACCCGGTCTAGGAATTGAAACCACAATCTTACGATCATGATGCTGACACTCTAACCACTAAGCCACGCGCCTCCACATAAACAGATATATAGAAGTAATAATTATAAATTTGGGTATACACCCTGAAGTATGCCATCTAAAGCCTTTTCACTGTATTTGGCTACCTGATGTCAACAACAGTATGGATATAAATGCCATTGGATTTACTTCAGGAATTCCTTCATGGTCCATAGAATTTATAACAAAGTGAGAAAGAGAAAGAAAATGGAATTCATGAGATTCTTTATTAATTGTTACAATTAATTGCTGCTACTAATTGTGCATCGGTCTCTTGCAGATGAGATTCTGTACAAATAGTTG
Source organism: Octopus sinensis (assembly GCF_006345805.1). Classification (NCBI taxonomy): domain Eukaryota; kingdom Metazoa; phylum Mollusca; class Cephalopoda; order Octopoda; family Octopodidae; genus Octopus; species Octopus sinensis. The sequence continues at coordinate 22,922,588 of NC_043019.1, read as the reverse complement.
TGGTGCATCATTTGGTGCAGACATGCCTTGTCAGGTGACTTGTCAAAAGGTACCCTGTTATTTAATCTGCATTTCCCTTTATTTTGGTTAGACTACATTCTAGAACTGTTTGTACAGCATCTCACCCATGAAGACCCGATGCACAGTGGGTCCAAATGATCATAGTGATCAATAACAAATCTCATGGATTCCTTTTTCTTTCTCTTTCTCTAATATCTTATCTATACATATAAAGCTGAAGTTGTCTGTGTGTGTGTGGCGGGTTTGGTAGCCTTCAACTAACTCTATCTTCTCCGAGACCCTGCAGCGCAAGTTGACCAAAATTGAGAGTATGATAGAAAAAGGCTTGCTCTTCATTTTGTAGAAGAAAAAATTCAAATCGGATCATGTTAAGACCAAAAATTATTTACATCAAAAAGGTGCTTTTTTTTTCTATGAAAATCCCTATTTTTTAACGATTTTTTGACTGCTCTGTCGCCATTTTTCGGTGCAGTTCAATCAGAAAAATGTTCACTTAAAGAGAATAACAAGCTACATAATGCAAAATATTGACTTTTCAAAAAAGATTGAAACTATGTCAAAACTTTTTAAGCGCAACTAAAAAACAAACCCAAGTCAATGCCAGGCTATACTTCTAGTATATATATATATATATACATATAAGGGGGAAACCACTATGTGGATCCCCTTATGCTAGAAATAGATCTGCTATGGTCTTACCACTAAGAAATGTTCTCAAGAAAAATTTAGCAAAGCAACCAGTGGTTTCCCTCTAATATGTATATAATACAATTTTACTGAACCTTTAGTTTTTTTAAATATGCTGGACCACTGGTGTGAAATCGACGTTAATTAAATTAATATCTAATTTCTCACCCTCATCTTAAATTTAAATTTATATATATATATATATATCATCATCATCATCATCATCATCATCGTTTAACGTCCGTTTTCAATGCTAGCATGGGTTGGACGGTTCGACCGGGGATCTGGGAAGCCAGAAGGCTGCACCAGGCTCCAGTCTTATCTGGCAATGTTTCTACAGCTGGATGCCCTTATATATATGGAATAATTTTACTGAGAGGAATTTCAAAATTTCACTTGACAGCTTATTTAAACAGTTCAAACAAGCGGATTGGTGAAACTTTGAGGTCCTAATCAATATACATATTAAAAATATCACACACCATACCAACACTTAGTCTGTCATTCAGTTAATGTTCACTGTTTTTATGTTTGTTGCAGCACATATTTGCTTTGCTATGAATAGGGCAGACCTTCGGCTAAAAAATAACACCAATATAGTAAGCCAAAAGCTGATGTCAACTTTGCCTCAAGGGGGCAATTTCTACCCCTGGAGGATAACAAATCTAGTTTCTGATAAGGTTTGATGCATGATTCATTCCAGTTTATACACCCACTAGCTTTTCTCCCAAGGTTGTGTAGATGTGTGTGTGCCTGTATGAGCATATGTGCATGTACATATGTTTGTCAGTGTATATATGTCTGTGTGTGTGTGTGCAAACACATGGGTACATATACATAAGAAAGCATATACATGTGTTTGTACAAATAGATATAGTTGAGTGTTTCTCTTGTTCTTCTAAGCTTATGATGATGATGATATATATACATATACACATGTAGAAACAATGTATGTATATATATATATATATATATGATCATCATCATCAATGTCTTTTTGGTTGTAGTGGTGATGGAGATAATGACAACAGCGGCAATGAAGCTGATGCCGATGGCAATGAAGAGGAAAAAGCTATGACAATGAGGATGATGATGATATATAACACGCATGCACACACACACACACACATACACAAACACTCAGTGAATGAGAGAGGAAGGAAGAGAGAATTTATGCAGCGTGATGATCAAATTAGAATACTTCACAAATTTCAACTGTTTGTTGCATATACATATTATATATATATATATATATATATATATATTATATTTAATATTTATATATATATATAATATATATATATATAGATATATATTATATATATTTATATGATATGTATGTGTGTGTGTGTATATATATAATATATATATATATATGTATAAGTATATGTGTAGTGTGTATATATATATATATATATATATATATATATATATTATATAAAGGTATGCACGTATACATAAACATATATAAATGTATATATAATATATATATATGATTATGCACTTATAGATATGAATATATAATCAGACACACACACACACACACAGGTATATGCATGTATAAATGTGTGTGCAAATATATTCCAAAATATATTTGCACATGTTGCAGCAGAAGTTAAGAGATAAAAAGAACAACAAAACCAAAAAACTGAGTCTGAGAGGAATCAAATGCAAAGTTGCAACAAGAGAGAGAGAGAGAGAAAGGAAGGGAGAGATAGAGGGGGGCTTGAGAAAGTCCTAACTAGTGATGTGCATGGATGATGGTAATTTGGCACAGAGGTGCCAAATAATCCGAGTGGAAGGAAATGGTGAAGCAAACTTGCTGTAGATAAAGATCAAGGAAGACACAGGAAGAAGTAGTGAGTGTTAATGTCATGAACGAACGAAGGATAAAGGACTGCAAATAAGAGACAAAACATTGAGTTGAATGATGATGACTCACCTAACTCATGCCAGCAGGGAAAATAACAGACGTAAAATTCCTGCCCTCTCTTCTTTCTCTTCCCCCATCTTGTCACTATACCGCCTTGTCCTTATCATCGTATACCCCCTCTCCACCACCTTTAATCTCCATCTGTGCTCCTTCAAGTATTCTCCTCCTCCTCTTCCTCCCATTCTACCTATGGCACTTTATTCATCTCACCGCACTCTCCTTACCCTTACTCATCATCATCATCACCATCATCGTTTAGCGTCCGTTTTCCATGCTAGCATGGGTTGGACGGTTCAACTGGGGTCTGTGAAGCCGGAAGGCTTCATCAGGCCCAGTCAGATCTGGCAGTGTTTCTACGGCTGGATGCCCTTCCTAATGCCAACCACTCCGTGAGTGTAGTGGGTGCTTTTTACTCCATATTGATATTTCATCTATAGTCCTTTAAAATTTCCTTTCCGATTAGGTTGTTGTAATCATTATAATCCAGGTGGTGGGCATTCCCTGTTTTATTTCAGGGCACTAATATTTCAGATTTGCTGATAATTCCTTTATTTATTTGGTGTAATTTTCAAAGGTATGGGTTCTGCCTTGGGGGTTGTTTGTGAAACTTGATGTTCTTAACTACATTCCACTACTATTCCTCAAATTTTGCCAGGCGCAGGAGTGGCTGTGTGGTAAGTAGCTTGCTTACCAACCACATGGTTCCGGGTTCAGTCCCACTGCGTGGCATCTTGGGCAAGTGTCTTCTACTATAGCCCCGGGGCCGACACAATGCCTTGTGAGTGGATTTGGTAGACGGAAACTGAAAGAAGCCTGTCGTATATATGTATATATATATATGTATGTGTGTGTGTATGTTTGTGTGTCTGTGTTTGTCCCCCTAGCATTGCTTGACAACCGATGCTGGTGTGTTTACGTCCCCGTCACTTAGCGGTTCGGCAAAAGAGACTGATAAAATAAGTACTGGGCTTACAAAGAATAAGTCCTGGGGTTGATTTGCTCGACTAAAGGCGGTGCTCCAGCATGGCCGCAGTCAAATGACTGAAACAAGTAAAAGTAAGTAAAAGTAAGATGCGGGTTGAAAAGTGGCTTACCTCTGCTTCTAATTCTATTCTATTCTTTCCTCTCCTCCTTCTCTTCTCTTTAGTCCTTCTTTTCCTAATCCTCACTCCGCTTCCCTTTTCCTCTTTATCTCCCTCTCACCTTATTCTTATTGCCTCTCTCTTCACTCCCCTCCCCATGCCTGTACCATTCCTTCAGCATTCTCCTTGATTTTAACTTGATATGACTCTAGGTCATTCAGTTTTTCTCAAATAATCAATGGACCTATTGAGTAAACCTATCAGTAACGTACCTATAATGACTACTGGAAACAGCTGTAAGCCAAGTTTGCTCTAATAAAGCAAAATTATTGAATGACCATTATTTATACCTTATCTTATTATCACTCTTATCACAGAATACAGAATGGTGATGAACTATAATAACCTTGGACCCTGCCTGTTGGGTAAGGTGGTGAGTCATGAGTTGGAACCATGCCTTAAAGGCATGGTCACTGTGACAAAGACAATGGAGATGGAGGAATTAAGAGAAGGAGGATGGACAGTTTGGTGTGGAAGAAGAGATGGGAAGAAGAGGAGTTGAGGTAGGAGTGGGAGTATGTGGGCTTGTAGTAGATGGAGGTGGTAAGAGACAGTTAGATATTTCTGCTTATGTTAACAGAAATACCCAAGAAATTAACAGGGGTGTTGGAGACAGAGCAAGAGAATTCAAATGTTGGGTGGAAGGATTGGCAAAGTCAACTATGGCAGAATTTGAACTCAGAATGTGAAAATAGACGAAATGCCACTAAGCATTTTTCCCAGCATGTTAACAATTCTGCCAGCTCACCTGCACTAATTGCTCCGACTGAATTAACCTTTAAATACTTCGACCTTGTCCTTGTACTCCCCTCACATTCACAATACCAATCATGTTCTTCATCTCATTAATTCCTTCTTGTTTCCTCCTGGACCCTCCCAATTCACCCCTGACATCAAGTCTCTGTATACTGGACAGTGAGGTTGGCTGCAGTGTGGGGTACGAGAGGGGAGGAAATAATTCTTGGATAGTGGAAGAAACAATTTGTTTGCTGTGAGATGTGGGGTTAGAGTGTAGACAGAAGGTGGGGTCATGCGGTGAGCTCGCAGAAACGTTAGTGTGCTGAGCAAGGTGCTTAGCAGTGTTTTGTCTGCCGTTGCATTCTGAGTTCAAATTCTGCCAGGATCAACTTTGCTTTTCATCCTTTCGGGGTCGATAAATTGAGTACCAGTTGCGCACTGGGGTTGATGTAATCGACTTAATCCCTATGTCTATCCTTGTTTATCCTCTCTATGTTTAGCCCCTTGTGGGCAATAAAGAAATAAGAAGGTGGTGTCTTGCAGTTGACAAAGCGTCTCAGGCCTGTAGAGGTCTGTATGCCACACAACAGCTCCACCTTGATTCCCGGTGAACTGAGCACTCTGTTGAGAAGCCATTGATATCAAATAAAGTATTCAACATTCATGGTATACAAATTAGTAGTACCTGTTCTTTCTGTTGCAACTAGATTTGTTGATCACTCAGCACCCTCTGTGAAGTGGTTGGCGTTAGGAAGGTTATCCAGCCATAGAGACAATGCCAAATCAGATTGGAACCCGGTGCAATCCTCCAGCTTCCCGGTTTCAGTCGAACCGTCTAACCCATGCCAACATGGAATGCAGATGCTAAATGATGATGATGATGATGATGATGAATTGGCTGCTTATTTCTCTGGGATTGGTCAAATGATGCAGGCACCTCTGATGAGAACTCAATAAGATTTGAAAATTGATGAAGGATGTTCATCATTCCCCCAAAATTTTTTTTTGGTTTCAGTCTATGGAGAAATAGTTAAATAGGCCATGTCTGTGTTTTTACAATGTAGGTTTATATTGGTAGTACAGTGGCAAGTATCCCTGCCCATCATGGAATTTGATTCCCTGCTGGAGAGGCAGTTATATTCTGTAAGGTGGTGTTCCTGCATGGCTGCAACATCAAAGACTTTTCCATATTTTCCGAACTTCAAATTAACACACCTGCTTGTTGTTCCCTCACCTGTCTCTGTCTTTTGTTTTCAGTACATTTGAACCATATATGTGTATATGTATGTGTGTGTGTATGTGTGTGTGTGTGCGTGTGATCCCCTTCCGCTTGACAACAGGTGATCGTTTGTTAACTTCTCTGTAACTTAGCGGTTCGGCAAAAATCACAAATAGAATAATCATCAAACTTTTTAAAATAAAATAAACAAAAAGAAAAAAAACACACACACACACACATATAAGTAGTACGTTCAAATTGTTTGACTAAACCCCTTTAAAGCGGTGCTTGTGCATGGCCGTAATCCAATGACTAAGCGAAGTAGCGGATAGAAGGATTACCTCCACACACACACACACACACACACACACTAACCCCAACCCGATTGTTTTCCCGACTTGTGTTACGTTAATCATTTTTATAGCTACTCTTGCATTACTGATCGCTCTGAATAGAAAAATATCAAATAAATAAATAAAATGAATGTATCAAAAAAAGGAAAAAAAGATTAAAATAATCCAGTGAAAATTCTGTTTTTGCGTGAAAGCTTTTTTTTTTTTTCCGTAAATTGAAATAATAGTCACATGAAGAAGAAAACAAAATCGTAAGCGAAACGAAAACGGAACCTCAGAGTAAAACCGAAACGAATATTTTATAATGAGAAAGTGAGCGAAAGAGAAAAAAGCGCCCATTTTCACTGCAATCACTGTTACTGTTCAATTTCTTTTTTCTTTATTCCAAATAAATAAACGAACGAAAATTCTCCACTTCGATTCCTAAACAACCTTTAAATCAAAAAAAAAAAAAAGAAAAGAAAAAACAACCAAAAGACGGGGCCCCGAAATTCCACGTTTGTTCTAGTGATCTTGTCGTCAAGGGTAACGAAAACAGGTTGTGTGATTCCGTTCCGGATTTTGTAAACACCATTACGTAGTAGTATGTTGGTGGAAGGAGAAGAGTCGGGCCGTCAGAGCACTTGTCTCGCCTGTAATTTTCAAGTCAGCCAAACGAAGGACGAAGTACTTGGATAGGGTTGTTTATAAATATTTTAGCTTCAAGCTACCGTGAAAGCCTTAAAAACGGATATTTTATTTTCTCTCCCCACTCTCACCGTTCTACAAGGTATGTAATATATATATACATCTATATCTGTTTATGTATAAATATGTGTGTATAAGAATGTGGTTAATTATCTATCGATGTTTGCGTGTGTATATGCACATATAAATGTATATAATGTATGTATATTATATACATGTATATATTATATATATGTATATATATGTTTATATGTATATATTTATATTATGTGTGTATGTTATTGTATATATATTTGTAAATATATATGTGTATGTATAAACATACGATGTGTCTATAATATGTAACGTGTTTAGTACGTTCTTACTGCTTTTAATATTGGCGCTTGTCTTTTGTTTAGCTTCAGTTTAGCATGCATATATATATATATATAATATATATATATATATATATATATATATATATATATATACACACGTGCGTGTGTTGGAGCTGAATCTGATAATGGTGTGTGTATATATTGTGTAGTGTATAATTTATAGTTATCTTTAATAAACTTGTGTTAATATGCGTAAACGCTTGTAGCATGTATGTAGAGCGAATTGACAGAGTAGGATCGTTGAGAGGTGTGTATATATGTTTGTTTGCAAGGTGCGTGTAGAAATGTATTTGCGGAAGGCGGGGGGAGCATGCAGCGTGCATAATGCGTGCGTGTAGCTTGCACTGAGTGTTTATCTGTAGCTTGTATTAGTTTGTATGTGCGTATGTACCATTATTTTGGTTTGTATGTGTGTGTGCGAGACCCTTTTAAAATATATATTTAGTTCTATGTTAGTATTCGTGTGTGTGTATGTGTAGCATATATCGATATGACTGATGCGTTTAGTTGTGTGTATGTGATTTTTTTTTTAATATCGTGTGTATATATTATGTAGGGCATTATGGATTTGTGCGTGTGATGTATAGTATAGTATACGTGTTGTAGGGATGTGATGTATTAGTGTGTGGATATCTGTAAATTATATTTATGTGTGGGGGCGTGATATGTTGTAATATACGTGTGTATACCCTCATACATGTAGTGTTTGTGTTGTTATATATCCATCTGTGTATATATCTATGTGTGTGTGAGTATATATATGTACGCGGTGTACATGGAATGTATGTAGACAAACGTGATTGTGTTTGCGCGTGTGGGTATGTATATATATTTTTATGGAATGGTTGTGTTTATCTATTCGAAGTATGTATGTGTTTATTCGTCGTGAGTATATATATATATATATATATATATATATATATATATATATATATTCGTTGCGTGTGTGATTATTGTTTCTCTTGTAGTCGCTCGGTCAAAATGGGCAAATCCCCGATTAAGGAACGTTCTTTTATTCAAACACTGCGAGTTATATATCGAAGGGTAGCCTCTGATTTTTTAAAATCCTTTTCTTAAACGGTATTGAATGTGTGTATATGTTTTGTGTGTGATTTTGAAGGAAAATCCACCTGCTACCTATTTCTAGTAGGCCAATCGTCCTCATAGAGATACTCTCGTTTTTCTCGTGTATGATGTAGATAGATAAATCAGAAGATAGCGGGTAAAAAATCGAGAAGATGTGACTGTTTTTAATTGAAAAAAAAAAAAAAACGAATAATTATTGATCAACGTGATCCGCCGAATCTTCTCGATAAATAAATAATCATGTATGAATGACTCTCACAACATCACAGTTCTCGTTTCATGTAAACCTGCTTTCCCTCCCCGCCTTCTCCCATACCCCGAGCCCGTAATGAACACAATTTTCAAATTCCGCCGAGTTCGTCTTTGCCTTTCATCCCTTTCGGGGGTCGAAAACAAACAAGTACCAGCTGAGCACTGGGGGTCGATGTAATCGACTTAATCCATCCCCCCCCCGCGAGCTTGCTGGCCTTGTGCCAAATTTTGAAACCATTATTATTATTATTATTATTATTGCTTTCAAATCTTGTCGAGATCGACTTTGCCTTTCATACTTTCGTAGTCGATACAATTATTACCAGTTGAGTACTAGGGATCGATGAAATCTACTAACCCCTCCTCCCAAATTCCAGGGCCTTGTGCCTATTAAGTAGAAGGGATTATTGTTGTTGCTATTGTATGAGAAGCATAGTATTCTCGCGTTCCCGAACACTACCTCTTTAGATTAACTTGTCACATTCCTCGTTATAACGCCTTACGAACTCCCTCCCTTCTCACTTCCACTCGGCCTTGTTATTTTTCGCCCCTCTCCCTCCCTACAAGTCCTCTTTAGATGAAGCTGGTTATTAGATGAAAAGTATTCCAGCCGTGGCTTGAATGTAGAAAGGGAGAAATAGAACTCATTACAGGAAATAGAGTATACAGTGCTTATGTTTGATGAATGCGTTCACACGAAACTCTCGGGCTTTGAATCACTAATATAGGTTCTCTGATAACAATAACATACACACATTATATATACACACACGTTTAATATATACCCGCGAACATCCATCCGGAGGTGTGTATGAGCGAGCACACACATATCTATCTATACGCACATGATTACATTGTTCAATGTGCCCTTCTTTTCTTATTAGACAGTACAGTTAGGAAGACATTTGCTGCTGTTTCTAGTGCCTCTGGCTACCATTTAGAGACTCCTTCGTCCGCTCGTGTAAGACACAGTAGCAGTCAAAGAGCTTCGGTAGGGGAGAATAAGCAGAAATCGTAGACTCCCTCCCCCCGTTCTTCTTCTCTCTCTCTCTCTCCCATTCTCTTTCGCTCTCTCTCTCTCTCGCCTTTTTCTTTCTATTTTGTATAAATTGGAAGTCGAGAGATGTTTAAACTGTTTTACTCAATAAACCAGTCATAAGTCTTCCAGTACAGCAACGTTGTAGATTAGTGAAATGAGAATGTAAGACGTTCATCTCTTTTCTCCCTCCATCCCCGAGGATATGGAATGAGAACAATTTTCCAAACAGGAGACAAGAACATGGCACCATGGAATTGATTCATTCCAATTTGGCCCGCTTCTCTTCCTCACCTCTCTCCCCCTCTCTCACTTGCACAAGACCTTGGAAAGCGGGAGGAACTATTTATCGACAGAATTGACCGTAGTATAGTACAGGTACTTTTCGAGCTAATGTGGTTGTTCAACTTATTAGAAATAGCAGTCTTCATTAGCGTTGTACGGTTAGAATAAAAGGCAGATAATATAGGCCTTGATGACTACATGTCAATAATAATTCTTCTTTCTATAAGCTTAAGGCCTGGTATTTTGGGGGGAAGGAGCTAATCGAACTGGCACTTTTTAGTATTAACCCAGAAGGAATTTGAACTCGGAATGGTCAAGAATCGGAAGAAATACCGTTGGGAATTATGTCTTAACAATTCTGCCAGTTCGTCGCTTTTTTTTTTTTTTTTAAACTGAAAGCCTGTCACAGATGTTGAATGGTGTATGTAATCGAGACAGTGATTTCTCTACCCCAGTTCTTGATTGGTTCTCAGTTTAGTAATCCCGGAAGAGCGGAAAGTAAAGCTGACTCCCTCATCCCCGATGGAGTATGGTTAGGATCAGTGGCATTCATGCAGGGTCTTGACCTGTTTGTAATACTCATCCCTTTCGGGACCAGCTATTATCGAGGTAGCGACTTAAAAGAAGTATTCAGTCGTTAAGTCCCAGGTTTTCATCCCTGATCATTCGGTGACCATCCTGTCTTTTTGTTCACGCACACGTTTCCGATTCGCTAGCTTAATGTGTCTCTTTGCTTTTTTCCCTTCTTCTTACAATGATGGTTATTATGTGATGCCTCTTGCGGATTGAGTGACCATATAGAGGCTTTCTTAGCTGTGGTGTTTTTTTGTCTATTTTTCTCCTAAATCAATCCTGGTTGAGCACACACGTGTGTATGCGTGGGTGGAGGCGGGGGTTCAAATTCTGACACAAAGTCAGCAGTTTTAGGGACAGAAGGTTACATCGACCCCCAGTATTTGTTTGGGTCAACCCGGAAAGGATGAAAGGTAAAAAGCCAATCTTAACGGAATTTGAACTCAAAGAAATTCTACCAGTTCGCTGCCTTCATAGTAATAATCTTGTTATAGGCACAAGACATGCAGTTTTGGGAGAGGGAGCCAGTCGATTACTTCGACGCTAATGCTCAACTGGTACTTGTTTCATCGACCACGGCGGAATTTGAACTCAGAACGCGAAGCCAGAAAAATACCGCTAAACATTTTGTCCGACATGCTAACGACTCTGCCAGCTCGCCGCCTTCATAATAATCTTTACTAAAGGCACAAGGCCTGAAATTTTGGGGGAGGGGTTAAGTCGGTTGCATCGATCTCAGTACTCAACTGGTACTTAATTTATCGTCCCCGAAAGGATGAAAGGCGAATCGACCTCAGCGGAATTTGAACTCAGAACGTAGCGACGGGCGAAATATCGTTAAGCATTTCGTCCGGCTCGCTAACGGTTCTGCCAGCTCACCGCCTTAATAATAACAATAATTTCAAATTTTATCACAAGGCCTACAGGGGATTGGGTAAGTCGATTACATCGACCCCGGTACTCAACTGGTACTTATTTTATCGAACCCAAGAGAACGAAAGCCAAAGTCGACGGGATTTGAACTCAACGTAAAGACGGACGAAATGCCGCTAAGCATTTTTCTAACGTGCAAACGATTCTACCTGCTTCTCACCTTCATAATAATAATCCTTTCTGCTAAAGGCACAAGGCCTGAAATTTTGGGGTGGAAGCTTGTCGATTTGGTACTTAATTCATCGACCACATAAAGATGAAAGGCAGAGTCGGCTTTGACGAAATTTGAACTCAGAACATAAAGACGGACAAAATGCCGTTTAGTATTTTCCTAACCTGCTAACCATTTTGCCGCCTGCTGCCTTAATAATAATAATATCATACCAATGATGGTGTTCCAGCATGGTCACACAGCCTCTGGCTGTAGTAAATATATATTGCTTCAGTCTACAAAGAATGAAGTATATTGTTTGTAGGAATGTAATGTGATATAAAGATTTTCTTTTTAACTTTTGAATGTGGCTGCTATAATCTAACCTATTGATCTCATTAAGCGGTGCACTTCGTCGTTTCTAAGTTGTTGTGGCCTGAAACCTTAACAGAAATTTAAGAAAACCTCCAAGTTCCACCTCCTACTCCCTCCGACATTCTAAAAGCTGTAGAATAGGTGAAGTGAGGGGGGATTGGACTAGTAGGAGATAGTTTAAGGGATCTGTAACTGCTGCTGCTGTGATCCTGTTGTGCAACTGTATTAGAAGCTCCCACGTTGGTTTGTTAAAGACGAGGAGTTGTGTTGATGTTGTCGGTGGCATTGGCGATGGTTGTGTCGATGGTAATGGTTAACAATTGTCTGTTATGACAGGCAGGAAACCAGAGATATTTATTTTATTTACTATTGTTTAATTTATTTTTTTTTGCTTTTTATTTTAAAATATTTTGGTCAACGGGAATGAAATATGTGATTGTAACTTTTGGAAAATTTCGCTTTGGGCTTTACGTTTTACAAACACACACACACTATATCTACATACATACAGTTGTGTTTTGGCATTGGTGTTATTGAGAAGTGTGTGTGTGTACATTTGTCTATGTATGTACACTTACCGTTTTCTGTGTGTGTGTGTATGTATGTGTAATGTAATCGAACAACTTTCTAATTTAAGTACGAGGCCAGCAATTTTGGGCGAATAGGTTAGTTGATATCATCGCCCCCCACTATGAAATACAAAGTTGATTTCGGCGGTATTTGAACTCGGAACATCAAGAGCAGGAATATATATATCACAAGACATTCATTTTTCCGACACTCAAATCATTCTGCTAAACTGACGCACTAACAATAATAATAAAACGATTTCTCCTTAAATTTAAGAGAGGCTTATTTGACCCTTTGTGAACAACAGAAGGTGTTTTTGTATATGTGTATACACACAGAGGCATGCACACACACATATA
>NC_043019.1:22887311-22904811 GCF_006345805.1 Octopus sinensis | reverse complement strand
TTTGATAAGATTCCTCTCTGTAATGTGGGCACACTGAGAAAGGTAGGGCTAGACATGGTTTATGAGGGTTGTCGAAGCCATGTACTGGGATGCAGTCGTGAGTGAGTTCAATGACAGGGCGTACAGTTAAGGATATATTTAGGTCTAGTTTTTAACCTCCTCTGTTAATTATAGTCTAAAGGCTGTAGTAGAGGAGTTTTAAGACCAACGATTTCTGGGGTCTCCTCTTGGCTGAAAACTTAGTTCTTGCATCTGAATTTGTTGTAGTTTTACTGATGAAATCTCAGTTGTTGAAGCAATATCTAAGATTGAGAAACTTCAAAGTTTTAGTAAGTAGTGAAGAAGAGAGGGCCCGGTTACTTTCAAGGAAATGGCCGTGGTTACTAAGCAGAAAAAAGGGTTAGTAGACATTGTATACTGAGTAGTTAAACAATAAATGAACAAGTTGTGTAGTGAAATAACAGACGGGTTAACGGTACAGTTTATTTGCAGCAAATGCAGAGGGGGTAATAGACTTTAAGGGCAATCAGGAAATAGATTCTCTCAAATATCCGGGTGGCTCTCTTCAAGTCTGTTACCTAGGTAACCTAATAAGCAGTTTTGAATGCATACTAGTCAGAGGAAGTTAAGGGCGCCACTATGGCTACTAGCAACAAAGGACTTCTCCCTCCGAATGAAGGGCAGATGGTATGTGGCTAGTGTACGAACGGTTATGCATTAGGGTAGCTAGATATAAATGAACTCTCGAATGTAGAGGATTTGCGACGGTTAGAATCTTATACTTGTCACTGGATGTGTAGTGTCAGAGTATATGAACGACGAAGTGCTGATGTGTTGAGAGGAAAACTAGGTATAACAAGAAAGTGATGTGTGGAATAGAGAGAGAATTAGGTTTGTTTGGTGTGTGATGTGTGTTTAAAGAGACAGCGATCGCTTGAAGTGGATGAAACTGGTGGAAGATGAAGGAAGAGTTGGTGAGGGTGAAATGGTGAGGACTGATCTCTAAGAGGTTAATTTGTCAGAACAGATGACAAAGGACTACGAGAAGATCCGATCACCCATACAAGCATGGTGAAATGGAGTTAGTGATGGAAGCTGGGATATATATATATATGTGATAGATCGTTAGCCACTACACACTTTTTTTCTCTCCTTGTTTTCTGTGTCCCTTTCTGTAGAAGAGCGTAGGCTCGAAACGTAAAAGACTTTTTCTATCCCTGAGCGTTATACTAATACATCTGTTTGTTTTGTACACCACCTGTCTTCGTCTTTTGCTGTTTTTTTTCGTAAACTCTCCCTATATATATATATATATATATATATATATATATATATATATATATATATATGGGATGAGTGATGATTTTATATTTGGATTTACACCTGTTGGTATGCTGTCCAAGTACGTTCACTGTCTTCAGTTGCCGGATGTCATCGTCAGCATGGATATAAGCGCCAGTGGATTTAGTTCAAGAATTCCTTCGTATCCGTCGTGTATATAACATATGAGAGAGAAAGAAGAAATGGAATTTACGAGCGTGAATTCCATTTTCTGTTTCTTTCATATGTTATATATCTGGGATGTGTGTGTATACAGTCGGGGGAATTAGGAGGCCAGGCACTGGGGCTGGTGAGATCGTAGAAATTCTCCGACAAACATTTGTGACGCTTTCTGGAAGTATGACAAGAAAACTGAATCCTGTTGCCACACATATGGTCCTCCAGCAGTGACCCTCTCCAGCCAAGTATTGACCACAGTCACCATCAGCTTTACATAGTCGTCTGAATTGAGCCGATGGCCCTGTTCAAAGATGTGGAGCGATAGGACATCACCCCCACCGGAGACACATCCGAAGACAGTCACATGGATTGCAGGCAAGTGACCTGGTGTTGTGCAACTGGTCCTAGCCGAAGTTCTTTACATCCGAGAAGAACTAAATCAACTCAGACTCAGCAGGATGCCTCGGCTTGTTCTCAGGAGCTTCATTGCATTCGTCAAGCGGTTCTCCTTGGTCTTGGCTATCAAAATTCGTCCCGTTCGTCTCTTGTGCGAGGCAGCGAATGTCTTTATTCAGGGCCAGCTTTAGTGTAGCGACTCTAGCACCCATCTCTCTTGCCAAAGACCTGATTTCCTTGCTCGGGTCGTCCATCACTTTATCCTGCAATTGTTGGATGAATTCTGGCATGCGGCCGCGGTCAGTATGCTTATCGTGTCCCTTCCCGATGACCACGGCTTCGTAGTCTTTGTTGCAGCTGTCCATATCACGGCTCTCAGCTTTTACAATGTTCACAAAGCATTGGACAGCAGTCATGATGTCAGGATTTCAATACCTGGCATGAATCATCATGATACAGGCAACTCTTTTCCAGTTTTTTTGAGATGGCTTCCACGCCTCCATGTCAGCTAACATTTTCTCAGTTGCAAATTTTAATCTTTATTCTCCCTAACGCCGTTGACTGTTCACCAATACGTCAAGCTGTTCCTGAGAAAAGGAGACAAAAACCATTAAATTTATCCTGAACACCTTGTATGCACGTACGTACATATGTATGTATGTATGTATGTATGTATGTATGTATGTATGTATGTATGTATGTATGTATGTATGTATACACACATGTCTGTGTCCACGACTACCGCTTGACAACCGATGTTGGTATGGTTATATCCCTTGTAACTTAGCGGTTCAGCAAAAGGGACTGTTAGAATATGTTAGAATAGCGTCCAAGTTTCATTTCCATACAGTAGAATGCTAAGTACTGTATGGAAGTAGATAGATAGATAGATAAATAGATAAGAGATGGTGTTGTGGATTTCCACCTCGGCATCCGAAACTCAGAGTTTTATCTTGGCTATTGAATAATTGTCACATATTTTACAGATAAAATTCCTCTATTTACATAATATTGAGGTCTTTTTCTTTCTTTTGTTATCTTACCGTTTTTACCAATAAAATTATATATATATATATATACATACATACATACACACACACAAACATATACATACGCACAATATACATATATATATATATATGTATATTGTGCGTGTATGTGTGCGTTTATGTTTATCATTACTTTCACACCTCTCTGTCTATATGTGTTTGTATATATATATATATATATAAATCGATCTGTAACTAGTTAAGTGCTAACGCACAAAGCTCTCGTTCCTTGAGTCACTGTTGCTTATATATATATATATATAGATATATATAGATAGATAGATATGGATAGATAGATACACTTGCGTACGGACACATATGATATATCGTGTTGTATGATTAACAGTAGTAGTAGTAGTGAGATTCTGCTACATGTACATTGCTACAAACACCCCACCCCACCCCACCCCACCCCACCCATCAACCCCTAGCAGATCCCTTAATTCATCTTCTGCTGCCGCTGCTGCTACTACTGTTGTTTGCTCCTTTCGGTTTTCCTTCTGAAATAAAGTAATGTGATGCGGTTGTAGTAAAGCGATGATGGGTGTAGGAAAAGTAGTAGCTGCTGTTGCCGTGGCCTCTTTAAAACTGCCTTTTTCCCCCCTAGTATTACCTCCTCCTCCCTCCTCCTCCTCTCATCACTACCATACCACCGCCGCCGCCACCACCACCATCACCGCCGCCGCCGCCACCACCACCAAACGTGTAGCGCTGTCAGTTCTCTTGAGGAGCAAATGCAATATCGGGGGGGGGGTTATGAACTCCTTCCCTCCCTCCCTCCCTCCCTTCGTTCCTCTCTTTACTCCCTCTTCCATTTTTTTTCCTTCCTTCCTTTAATACACAACTGATCTGATTGTGTTCCCCTTTTTTGTTTGTTTTTGGCTTTCTACCGTTTCCATCATGTTTCAGTCAGCACCGTCGCCACCATCGCCACCAATTGCTTGCCATCCTTGCCTCAGCCGCCACCGCCTCATCATCATCATCACGACTTTTAAATACGCTTTCATCACACAGTTCCTTCTTCCTCTTCCCCTTTAGTTTCTCTCTCCCCCTCCCTCCTCCGCCGCTTCTCTATCTATCTATCTATCTATCTATCTATACGTCTGCATGCACCAAATTACATGCTCGTTGTAATTACGCTCGCGCGCGCGCGTTTGTATCTAGGGTGTTCGGGCTAAATTTGACAGTTTGTATGAAAGGAAAAGAAGACAATATTCCATTCAGATATAAAAGTATTTTTTACAATATAGGCGCAGGAGTGGCTGTGTGGTAAGTAGCTTGCTAACCAACCACATGGTTCCGGGTTCAGTCCCACTGCGTGGCATCTTGGGCAAGTGTCTTCTGCTATAGTCCCGGGCCGACCAATGCCTTGTGAGTGGATTTGGTAGACGGAAACTGAAAGAAGCCTGTCGTATATATGTATATATATGTATATATGTGTGTTTGTGCGTCTGTGTTTGTCCCCCTAGCATTGCTTGACAACCGATGCTCGTGTGTTTACGTCTCCGTCACTTAGCGGTTCGGCAAAAGGGACCGATAGAATAAGTCCCGGGGTCGATTTGCTCGACTAAAGGCGGTGCTCCAGCATGGCCGCAGTCAAATGACTGAAACAAGTAAAAAGAGTAAAGAGTAAATATCAACTTGATTATATCTGGGGAATATCAATTTACTCAAACTGGCCGCCCTCAACTACCCACCACGGCCTGAAGACAGCATCAGAACCTGGCACAAGCATTCCTTACTTTGTCCCTGAGAGGATCTTCCAACACCACCCTTGATCTTGGCGACCAGTTGATCTTGGTGTTGCAGGAAGAGCGGTTGGTGTTTTTTCTTAACCGGGCCCCACACAACAGCAACCAAGGGATTACAATCGGGGGGGGGGGGGGATTAAGAGGTTAGAAACTGATGCTGCTGAGCTGGCAGAAATGTTAGCGTGCTGGGCGAAATGCATAACGATATTTCGTCTGCCGCTACGTTCTGGGTTCAAATTCCGCCGAGGTCGACTTTACCTTTCATCCTTTCGGGGTCGATTAAATAAGTACCAGTTACGCACTGGGGTCGATGTAACGACTTAATCCGTTTGTCTGTCCTTGTTTGTCCTCTCTGTGTTTAGCCCCTTGTGGGTAATAAAGAAATTGGTATTTCGTCTGCCGTTACGTTCTGAGTTCAAATTCCGCCGAGGTCGACTTTGCCTTTCATCCTTTCGGGGTTGATAAATTAAGTACCAGTTTCGCACCGGGGTCGATAAATTAAGTACCAGTTACGCACAGTAATCGACTTAATCCGTTTGTCTGCCCATGTTTGTCCCTTCTGTGTTTAACCCCTTGTGGGCAATAAAGAAACAGATATTTCGTCTACCGCTACGTTGTGAGTTCAAATTCCGCCGAGGTCGACTTTGCCTTTATCCTTTCGGGGTCGATTAAATAAGTACCAGTTGCGCACTGCAGTCGCTATAATCGACTTAATCCGTTTGTCTGTCCTTGTTTGTCCCCTCTGTGTTTAGCCCCTTGAGGGTAATGAAGAAATAAGAAACTGATGCTGGTGAGGTTGTAGAAGTTCTCCGACAAACACTTCTGACTGTTTCTGGAGGTATGGCAAGGAGCCGAATCCTTCTGTCAGCACAAATCCTATCATGTCAGGGTTTGACCACAGAACCCAGCAGCCTTACATAGCCGTCTGAATTGAGCATTTAAGCCCTGTTCAAGAATGTCGCGTTGAACTCTGGTTTGCGCATGCCGTCAGAATGTCTACTGTGTCCCTTCCTGCTGGCCATGACTTCATAGTCCTCATTGCAGCTGTCCATATCATGTCGTACAACCTTTACAATGCTCACAGAATATTAAGCAGCAAATCATGATGTTGGGTAAGTTTTTCTCAACTAGAACTTATCTTTATGCTCTCCAGCGCCGTTGACTGTTCACCCATACACCAAGCTATTCCTGAGAAAAGAAGACAAAATATATTCAAATTTATTCCGGGCACTCTGTATAAAAAATTGTCAGATTTAACCCGAGCAACCCGTATATAATTGTTTCGAACTCTTGTTAATATCAAATGCATTAGTAAAACTCTACACTTATCTCATGTAAATATGAAAGCAGAACACGTTGACTGAAACAATTGAAGAATATATATATATATATATATATATATAATATATATATATATATATATATATTTATATCAGGGTTCAGCAAAGATTTGCTCTGGTTCATCTTTGCTGAACCCTAATTATAAAATATTACTTAAGTTTACCGAGAAATGGTCCCTTTTCATGCCGAATTTTACTTGAAATTATCGATTACTTGTTAATTAATTAATTTTACCCTTTGTTATTATTGATTATATATATATATATATATATATATATATATACACACACACACACACACACCACACACATATATATGTGTGTGTGACAGTATATACGCACGCATAAATTTCACACATAATTCATACTGTAATTGTGCTCAATAACTGTTTCATTAAGATAATATTAAATGCATAATTATGTATTTGTGGTATATAATTACAATCAAGTTATATTAAAAGCTGTTTAGCCTTTTTTTCCTATCGGTGCCAACGAAATAAGATATTAGATATATGCTGGGTAGATTATATCTTTGTATGCATCCTAAATCCGTATAAAATTTATGTAAGACTATGATCGCATTCTGAGAAATTCTTTTTGACTAATTAGGGCAAAAATTACTGTCAGGCACGACCTAGCCTCCCCCCACACTTCTCCCATATCACTACTATTATCAGTTTCTCTTTATCACTTGTGCTTTGTGGCAAAGAAGAATTGGGATGTCTTAAGGATTTCAAATTGGAAGTGAAGTTCAAGTCTGATGCGAAGCCGGCTTTTCACAACGCACGACCGGTTCCGTTCCCTCTTCGTCATGACCTGGTTATGCACACACACACACACCTCGAAAGTAAATAAATACTCATTATACTGCCATATCTGTGCAGACATTACTTATTAGTGTGAGGCTCAAACAAGTTTAATCATTAAAAACTGTCCAAGATATGTCTACGAAATACTAGATTGTTTAAATGCATTGGAGAGCATTATTCTGTTTCTAGGAATAAACTCTTTCTAAATTGATGGTGTCAGTCTACATTTGCGATGTGTGTGTGTGTGTGTGTGTGTATAAGTAAACACGTAGATCTTTTATAGAAGAAAGTCATCAGACTACGGCCATACTGGAACACTGCCTTGAAGAGTTTTTAAGTCGAATGTCTCGATCCCAGTTTTTTTTTTTTAAGCCTGGTACCTATTCTATCGGTCTATGTTGCCGAACCGCCAAGTTACGAGGACGTAAACGGACCAACACTGGTTGTCAAGCGGTGGTGGGAAAAACACACACACGCTGTGGGCTTCTTTCAGTCTCTGTCTGTCGAATCCATTCACGAGGCTTTGGTCGGCCTGAAGCTATAGTTGAAGACACATTAAGGCGGCGAGCTGGCAGAAACGTTAGCATGCCGGGCGAAATGCGTAGACGTATTTCGTCTGCCGTTACGTTCTGAGTTCAAATTCCGCCGAGGTCGACTTTGCCTTTCATCGTTTCGGGGTCGATAAATTAAGTAGCAGTTACGCACTGGGGTCGATCTAATCGACTTAATCCGTTTGTCTGTCCTTGTTTGTCCCCACTGTGTTTAGCCCCTTGTGGGTAGTAAAGAAATATATGTTGCCGAACCGCTAAGTTACGAGGACGTAAACGCACCAACACTGGTTGTCAAGCGGTGGTGGGGAAAACACACACACGCTGTGGGCTTCTTTCAGTCTCTGTCTATCGAATCCATTCACAAGGCTTTGGTCGGCCCGAAGCTATAGTTGAAGACACTTTGCCTAAGGTTCCACGCTGTGGAACTGAACCCGGAACCCATATGGTTTGGATGCAGGCTTCTTGCTACATAACCACGCCTGCACCTACTTTATAACCAAATTTTCCAGAATTTATCGTCTTTTTCTCACTTGTTGATCGTGTGTTTTGTGTTTGAAGGAAAACCTTCGTTACGGACGTCATCGTCTCACCATCTTCATCATCGTCATCACGTAAATGATATTAAAAATCAAAAACGAATGCGCATCGTCAACATTTTATGTAAATATATATGTGTATATGTGTGTGGTGTGTGTAAAAACACGCACTTATACTATATATGTTTGTGTTTATTTGTTCGACATACATGCTGGAGGAGGAGGAATGGTGGTGGAGCGGCCCATAACTTTGTGTTTTTTAGCTTAGTGAGCCAGAGATAAGAAGTAAAATAACTGAGTGTAGTTATCAGATCTGGACGTATCAGATCGTTGTAAGCCAGTACTCCTTTCCATATCTCTATACCCCTATCTCTCTCTCTCTCTCTCTCTCTCAAAGGCTTGTTTATGCACACTTTTGTTTATCATTCTACACAGATTAGTTCTATATGTATGTATGTATGTATGTATGTATGTATGTATGTATATATATATATATATATTTTTTTTTCTCTCTCCTTGTTTTTTCTGGTCCCTTTCTGTAGAAGAGCGTAGGCTCGAAATGTAAAATACTTTTTCTATTCCTGAGCGTTATACTAATACATCTGTTTGTTTTGTACACCACCTGTCTTCGTCTTTTGTTTTTTTTCGTAAACTCTCCCTATATATATATATATATATATATATATATATATATATATATATATATATATATATATATATATATATATATATATAAAATCTTTTTACTTGTCAGTCATTAGGTTGCAGCCATGCTGGGGCATCGCTTAAGAAATTTTGGTCGAATTTTCAACCCCATTACTTATTATTATTTCTAAAGCCTAGTATTTATTCTGTCGGTCAGTTTTTGCTGAACCGCTAGGTTACTAGGACATAAGCACACCAACACCGGTTGTCAAGCAGTAGTTGGGGGAGAATACCTTTCGTCTTGAAACCAAAGATGGTCGTTTTCCAATGCTACGCAGGTATTGATGAATGGTTGAATGGCCAAATCCGAGCTTCTCTGCTAGTTCCTCAACATTTACGATGGGATATTGTTCCACCAGGGTTTTCAGGACGTCCTCGTCGAGCTCTACAGATCTTCCAGGACGAGGCTTGTCATTTCTGGAACCACCGTTGACACTGGCTTACGCCTATTGCCCGATCCCTATATACTGAATTAATATTCCTCGCATTTTCCGTTGCATTGCTGCCTTTATTGAACTGATAAATCAAAATATGCCGAACATGCTTCTTTGTCACTTCCATTATAGCTGTGAAAAAATAAGTTAAAATCGAACTGCATTCTTAAAACCTTGCACTAAGAATATATGTAAAGGTAAAATTACTACCTGCTTTTATAGCAAGTTGATGCAGGCAGTTTATCTAGTCCCTCTCCAACTTTTAGTTCACGCAATTGAAAAACCCGCATTATTTATGGGATGACCCAATATATATACTTTTATTTTGTGAGTAACATTTAAGCGTTTTATGCAGTTGCATTTGTTTTACTTTATAAGGTTTCGTTTCTAAATCATTCTACACGAGCTGGAGTTCTGTTCTTGTTTCTTTTTTCTTCTTGTACTTGAAAGTTCTTTCTACTGTCGTTTTTGTTTTATGCTTTATGTAAACAGTTTGAAGTTTTCTAATTTATCCAACTGCGTCTCTTGTTTTGTTGTTCTGTTTATTTATTTATTGCACATGAAAGTTTATTCCACTTAACTAATATTTTAATGTTCATAAATTCTGATGATTTGTCGTGCATCGCAACATTTAAAAGAGATTCCTTCATCATCGTCGCCCAAGCTTGACAGACTACTTTTTTTATGAAACAATGATAGGAATGCACATGAAAGTTATAAACATCAAATAACTGACCGATCCAGAGACTTACTGTCTCATGCTCCAACGCTTTAAAATAACTCTTCACCATATGGATATTAGACATTGTGGTTGAGGAGAGGGAAAACAAACAAGTAATTGTAACCCTTTAGCATTCAAACCGGCCATATCTGGCCAAAATATTTAACCTGTTTTATATTGAAACTGACCAGATCTCGCCTCTCACCTCAGCCCTACCATGTCGTTCTAAAACTTAAAAAATCACATCACTGAAATCTCTAAACTACAAGATAATGCATGATTAATTCAAACCATTTTAAATAAACCAACATCACATTTGACAGAATAATCTGAACACTAAAGGGTTAAATTACAGATAGAAATTTAAGAACACCGAGGTGTGTTGGTGCCTCCTCTGTCTATACAAGAAATGTTGTTCTTCAGAATTTTTGCAGTGAATATGAATAATAATACTTCATATGTATATTTGTAGTCTTTAAATGGAATGTGTCAAATATGTTGTAAATTCACAGCTTTAGCTTAAACTAAGCCTACTGTTTTTTGAAAATCCTTAGAAAATATATGTAACCTGATTGTAAGATCACGTGTTCATCTACAAAATATGCATATACGAGGTGTTGTCCAGAAGTTTTAAAACTTTTTCAGGGAAGACATTAATTTCAAAGTACAAAACTCTAATCTGTTTCAAAAGATGACCCTCTGACTTCAATGCACTTGTTGTAGTACTCCAGCCACTTTGCGAAGGCCCCATGGAAGTCTTCTAAAGTGAAGGTGTCCAAGACCCTTGTCACAAACGCCTTCATCTTCTCAGTGTCTTCAAAAAGACTGCCCCTGAGGTTCTCCTGCATTTTGGGAAACAGCCAAACATCACAAGGAGCAAGGGCTACACTGTATGGAGGGTGAGGGACAGTTGTGATGTCCATCTCTGCCAAGTTGGTTACCAACTTGTACATTTTGCTAGTGCAGGTGCCACCGACTCGAGTAGAAGAGGTCTGGCCTTTTGCGACGAATTCTCTTCTTGAACTCCCTTAAAACCTCCACAAAGTACTCTTTGTTGATCGTCTGACCAGGTAGAACCCGGTGGACGTAAATGATGCCCTCGCTGTCGAAAAAGGAGATCATCGTGAGCTTCCCAGTGAACTTGCTTTGCTTGGTTTTCTTGAGTCTGGAGAAGCCAAGATGCTTCCTTTGGGCACCCTATCTCTTGGTCTCTGTCTGGGTCACGACAGATTTAGTTTGCGTCACCGGTCACCAGAGACTCAAGTATTCATAGAGTAGAGGTAATGAGCTCAAATATCTCCCTGCTATTACCAATGCGTGTGTTCCTTCTGTTCGTCACTCAGCACCCTGGGAACAAACTTTACACAAATTTTGCGCACGTTCAGATCTTCACGAATAATTCTCTGTACAGTTGCCATACCAACTCCAAACTCTATACATATCGTCTTAATAGACACATAACGGTCTTAATCCAGAAAGTTGCTAATATTCTCAGCTAACTCTGATGTTCTGATGTCCCTCTCTCTCCCACACCTCTCATCGTTTCTCACCTCCTCTGTACTGTCTTTGAACCTTTTGTACCAATATAATCTCTCCCCTAAAATTTCAGGCCTTGCCCCTATAGTAGAAAGGATTATTATTAAAGCCGGGCGAAATGCTTTGTGTTATTTCGTCCGCTGCTGCGTTCTGAGTTCAAATTCCACCGAGGTCGACTTTGCCTTTCATCCTTTCGGGGTCGATAAATTAAGTACCAGTTGCGCACTGGGATCGATGTAATCGACTTAATCTGTTTGTCTGTCCTTGTTTGTCCCCCTCTATGTTCAGCCCATTGTGGGCAATAAAAAAAAAAATTATTATTATTATTATTATTATCATCATCATCATCATCTAGCTGGAAGAATGGTATCGAAAGAATGCAGTATTTCCTTCGGTACTGCACATTCCGAGTTGAAATCGTGCCAGGTGAACTTTGTCTTCGGGGTCGATGAAATAATGAAACAGTCATGTAATGGAGGCGATGTAATTGACTTGCCCCCCCCCCCTAAAATTTCTGGCCTCGTACCAAATTTCAAAGAATTATGATTATAGTATTAAAAAAAAAAACGAAAGGCGACGTATCTGGCCAACTCCATTGGTGAATCGGACAAACGTGCACAGCGATATTTCTTCGAGGTCGACTGTACCATTAACCCCCCACCCAGAGTCGATAAAATAATCGACTTCCCTCTTTCCCTCAAAATTGCTGGCCTTGTGTCAAAATTAGGAAAGACTTATGGATCTTTTCGGTTTGAACGGCAGTTTTTTCTAGCGGTGTCATATGAAATTGTCACCCATAATTATGACCCTAGAATCGATCTATTGCATTTCAATCTGTGTTAGGGTTAGGGGGAAGGGTATCTTTTTTTCTTCACAAATGTAAATCAACCCAATCTGTTTCTTAAACGAGGGACATATTCATACGGCACAGAATGTTTTTTTACCTCAATAGACGTCATTGATTGGTTGAAATTGCAGAAATTGAAGAAAGAAAAAAAAAACAACAAATATCTTACAAACTATAGAATTTTCTCAATAAAGCCAAGAGAAAAAGATGTTTTATAAACACATTCTACCAGTATACGAAGTTTAAAATTTTTTAGTTACGTAGAAATTATGTTACAAACTACCGTTCAAACCGAAAAGACCCAGACTTATTATATTAAAGAAAGAAAGCTAGTGGATTGGTAGAATCGTTTGAGAGCCGGATACAAAAGGCTTGTAGTATTAGTTCCTAGGTAAGACGTGAGATGTTGGTGCCGAACAACACTAGGAATGTTGTCAATGGAAGTAAGAAGAAACAGTAGGCGCAGGAGTGGCTGTGTGGTAAGTAGCTTGCTAACCAACCACATGGTTCCGGGTTCAGTCCCACTGCGTGGCATCTTGGGCAAGTGTCTTCTGCTATAGCCCCGGGCTGACCAATGCCTTGTGAGTGGATTTGGTAGACGGAAACTGAAAGAAGCCTGTCGTATATATGTATATATATATATATATATATATATATATATTATATATATATATATATATATATATGTGTGTGTTTGTATGTCTGTGTTTGTCCCCCTAGCATTGCTTGACAACCGATGCTGGTGTGTTTACGTCCCCGTCACTTAGCGGTTCGGCAAAAAGAGACCGATAGAATAAGTACTGGGCTTACAAAGAATAAGTTCCGGGGTCGATTTGCTCGACTAAAGGCGGTGCTCCAGCATGGCCGCAGTCAAATGACTGAAACAAGTAAAAGAGTAAAAGAGGAAACAGTTTGTTCTCCATCCTGGGGCCTGGGGAAATTCTATCAAGCATGGTTTTTAGAACAGCTGCCCATTGAAGATCCATACATAATGTCGCATTCCTTCTTCAGTTTTATTTATTGGGGGTTATGTGTTGGGGGGAGGATTCCGTGCCTCTCCCTTTCACACATGAAAAGATTATAATCTTGTCGTTCTTGTTGTGGTTCTAGTTGTTGTTGTTGTTATTTATTCCAAGGACGGAAAATGGAAAATAGAAGCGAAAAAATGTGACGTTAGGACTACGTGATGTCTGAATAGCGAACGAGATAAAGCTGAATATGTTTAACTCAGTATAAGATATAAATCTACTGTGTGTAAATTGTTGAAAGTGTTATGCACTCACACATACACACGCACCTATACGAATATATGGACACACACACATCTGATCTCTTATAAACGTGTATCGCCACCGTTATCATTAACGACATAACAGTAATGAAAATGGAGGCGAATGTACATAAATAAATACGGATACACGTGTGTGTGTATATATATATATATATATTCTCTTTTACTTGTTTCAGTCATTTGACTGCGGCCATGCTGGAGCACCGCCTTTAGTCGAGCAAATCGACCCCGGGACTTATTCTTTTGTAAGCCCAGTACTTATTCTATCAGTCTCTTTTGCCGAACCGCTAAGTGACGGGGACGTAAACACACCAGCATCGGTTGTCAAGCAATGCTAGGGGGACAAACACAGACACACAAACATACACACACACATACATATATATATACATATATACGACAGGCTTCTTTCAGTTTCCGTCTACCAAATCCACTCACAAGGCATTGTGTCGGCCCCGGGGCTATAGTAGAAGACACTTGCCCAAGATGCCACGCAGTGGGACTGAACCCGGAACCATGTGGTTGGTAAACAAGCTACTTACCACACAGCCACTCCTGCGCCTATTTATATATATATATTTATATACATACACACACATACATATAAATACGCATATATATGGTTTATGATCCATATAGTTATGATTTATAAATATATTATAATAAGAGATACATGGACACATACACACATAAATATGTGTGTGTCTTACATATATATAAATATTTTAAAACTTAATTACGTAAATATTCCAAAACCGAAGAAAACACAATGAGCGAAAAGAGAAAAGAACATCTTTTGTTTAGGAACACGAGACAAGATGTAGGTATGAATACAAGTGTATTTGTGAGAGAGTGTGAACACATACACACATACACACGTTGTTTGTGTGTCATCGTTTATAGGAGATAATGACGCTGGCATGCTTTTATAAATTGTTGTTGTTGACCAAGTGAATCGATGTGTAATACCGCCATTGAAATAACTTGCAAGTGGCGAGAAAAAGAATAACAAGAGCTAATTCCAGCTAAATGTTAAATAGTAACGGGAAATGGAGAGAGAGAGGGATGATAGTGGAAATAAGCTATTGACCCATACATGGTGGTGGTGGTGGTGGTGGTGATGATGATAGTTGTTGAAATAGATCGAGAGAGGAGTAAATAAGTACATTACAGGACCGTTTGAGGTGAATGTGGTGGTTGCGGTTTAACCCCAAGTCAGCCATTGATCAAGTAGGCCTATGATCAAAGGCAATCCGACTATGTTCATCCCGTCGAACCCCGGGTCAGCCCGTGTTTGAGCTGAACTTTACTCAGATGGGCGCAGGAGTGGCTGTGTGGTAAGTAGCTTGCTAACCAACCACATGGTTCCGGGTTCAGTCCCACTGCGTGGCATCTTGGGCAAGTGTCTTCTGCTATATCCCCGGGTCGACCAATGCCTTGTGAGTGGATTTGGTAGACGGAAACTGAAAAAAGCCTGTCGTATATATATATATATATGTGTATGTGTTTGTATGTCTGTGTTTGTCCCCCTAGCATTGCTTGACAACCGATGCTGGTGTGTTTACGTCCCCGTCACTTAGCGGTTCGGCAAAAGAGACCGATAGAATAAGTACTGGGCTTACAAAGAATAATAAGACCCGGGGTCGATTTGCTCGACTAAAGGCGGTGCTCCAGCATGGCCGCAGTCAAATGACAGAAACAAGTAAAAGAGTAAAGAGTAAAGAGAGATGCAATCCAATCCAGCTGTGACTATCTCGTCTTTTTCCCCCATATGCAAAGGAACTCAGAACTTGTCATAGCATTTTGCCAGCACATTAACGATTCTTTTCTACTCTAGGCACAAGGCCCGAAATTTTGGGGGTGGGAATGGGGAATGGAGGCTAGTCAATTAGATCTGGTACGGTACTTAATTTATCCACCCGGAAAGGATGAAAGGCAAAGTCGACCTCGACGGAATTTGAACTCAGAACGTAGAAGACAGACGAAATACCGCTAAGCGTGTTAGATCAGAGGTCAGCAAAATTCTTAATCATCGACCCTTCATGGAGTCGTTGATAATTTATCAACCCCTATCTTGTAAATTTATAAAATGAAACTAAAATATATACATAATAAAAAAGTTCTTGATTTAAAAACAATGACTCCTTCGTTCTGTTAAGTCATTACCGTATTTCAATAAGAAATTTGATGAAAATACTTAATGAAATTGATTAAAAAACGATAAAAATTCGGTGCTGGTATATTGATATAGTCGGAATATTTAATGGTGAGAACTGGTTCTATCGATGATTGATTGACTGGATATTAGTGAGATTTTAACTTTAAATTATCCACACTCTTCTTGATTCAGTTCATTAAATAATTCAGCACTCTTTAATGCTTAAAATCCTTATCGACCCTTTGGAAAGCCATATAAGACCCTTCAGGTGGTCAACATTGACTTGTTTACCGACCCACTCAGACAGATAGACAGATAATTTGACATGTGGTGAGAAAGGCACAGAGAGAGAGAAGTGGTTCGCAACGTTAATAGACAGATAAACGGGTGGGGAAGCAGCAGACGACAGGCACGAGGAAAGAAAAACTGACAATGCAAATGGTGCGGACAGAAATAATTCATAGGGTGATGACGTTTATAGCTGCAGGTCGGTTAGGATTCAGTAAACTTAGGATCAAAAATATCCCGTCCGTGACTATCTCCTCTTCTATTATTTTTGTCCGAGACTGGAGAGAGAGAGCAAATTATACACCAGGGAATTTGTTTCTGCTTTTACACGAAGAACCCGATTTATATATTTTGTTTGTACTTTTCGTGCATGTTAATTACGAAAATCATATTAATTGCTGTGAGGAGACACTGGATACAATGTTTGTTTGTTTTTTTTTGGCACAAGGCCAGTAATTTTGAGAGGAAGGTTTGGGGTTGTAAGTCGATGGCATTGACCTTAGTATTTAACTCGTACTGTATTTCATCGACCCTGAAAGGATGAAAGACAAAGCTGACCTCAACGGTATTTGAAACCAGAA
The DNA here is from genome assembly GCF_006345805.1 of Octopus sinensis. Classification (NCBI taxonomy): domain Eukaryota; kingdom Metazoa; phylum Mollusca; class Cephalopoda; order Octopoda; family Octopodidae; genus Octopus; species Octopus sinensis. Next base: position 22,888,318 of record NC_043019.1, on the reverse strand, counting down.
CATAAAAGACGAGAAGAAACACGACAAGGCTTTCTTTTTCCGATTCCGATAGTTCTGTCGGAATCGGAGAAAGAAACCTTATTTAAAATTATATATATATATATGTAAAATATATATATATATATATATATATATATATATATACAAACTGGGACAAGAACGCAAAACATTTAGAAGATGATACAAAAAAACACGGACGGGATATTCGAAGCCTTCGATCTTCAGTCAAGAACCGGATCATCCTCGCAATTTCGGCTGATTAATCTTGAGATTGCTCCGATCTGGCCAGCCCCAAAGGAAAATCTAAGCCAAGCGCACTAGATTCCTTGGAAGAAAGCCTCGAATGTATACAAAACAAGGACGGAAAAACGGACGATGTTACACGAATAAGAATACAAAAATACGTAAAAACAATATATATGTAAAATTTATATATATATATATATATCCTCTCTGTATGCAGCAGCTAAAGGAGGGGCGACCTCTTCCTTTGAGCACATTTTTCAAAAACTGGCTCATTTCAATTTTTTTACTCTTTAGTTCACATTGTGCAATAAAAGTCGAATTTCTTCTTTTGTCAATCGTATGGCATTGGAAGAACTTTCAGAAGTCATTACTTTATTGACCGGCCACCCGTGGTTTCTGAAACTGTCTGCTGAATCTCCTGTGACGTATTGTAGGCCGCTGACATCCAAAGAACAAAAGCAGAACCCTGGCGTCATAAGCCTTTCCACACTGGACGATCCCGTGGAGTTTCATCTCTTCCACGTCACACCTATGATGTTGTTACTGAAACATGAAACTAATGAATGTAGGAGACATTTATGTGCATGCGGTGCCCCTGCATGGCCACAACCTTTGGGCTGAAACCAATAAAAGGATAAAAGAATGTATCATGGCTGCATGTATGTTAGCGACAGAGACGCCATAACTAATGAGATATTTCGCGTAATATAGGAGAAATGAGTTAAAAATTGTATGGTATGTGTCATGGCGCCCTTTTTTAT
>NC_043019.1:22847311-22884811 GCF_006345805.1 Octopus sinensis | reverse complement strand
GCAGTGGAATGCAAAGAAATGCGGGCACGGGTGGTGGAGTGGGGGATGGATGGATGGGAGTGGGGTAGGGATTCGACTTCAGTTTAAAATGCCTTACAACTATTGTTTTTTTTCTTCTTCTTCTTCCCTCTCTCTCTCTCTCTGTCATAGAAGGTTTTTGTGCATGCGCATGTATTTCTGTAATAATGCGCTTGCATCTGTGGATGTATGTTGAAATATCTGAGCGCGCGCGTATACACACACACACACACACACACACACACATACATATACTCTCTTTACTCTTTTACTTGTTTCAGTCATTTGACTGGCCATGCTGGAGCACCGCCTTGAGTCGAGCAAATCGACCCCAGGACTTATTCTTTGTAAGCCTAGTACTTACTCTATCGCTCTCAAATTTGCAATGAGCTCGAGTGACGCTGATGGCCCGGAGTCGCCTCTAATATATGTATAGTTAATTTAAAAAAAACGGAGGGAAAGACAAGAAAAAACACAACGTGAGGACATAGCATATGTAAAGTATTAATAAGACGCTCAGAGAAGGAAAGGAGTGGTTGTTTTATGTTTCGAGCATAGCTTTTCTTCGAAAACGTGAAAGGGTGTCGACGACAAGGCGAACGAGTGGGACGAGGTGCGGGTAAACGGCCAGATTAAGTCAGACAGGAGGAGCAAGCAAAGAGTCGCTGCGTGCCGAAGCCTCGCGTCCGGCCGTGTATGTATATATATATAATACACAACCGAAAAAACTACTGATAGTTTCATGCTTTTATGATATAAGCATATTTATAAAATGTGTCATGTATCTCCAAGCAATCTTTCAGGCCCCGTTTATGCTTTAGATATATTTTAAAAAGAAGGACGCAGGACTGTGAGAAAATAAGAATAAACGAGAAAAAAAAAAGACATATTATAAATAACTGCTGAGCAAATAGTTTATATTTTACAGGTTTTAATGTTTTGGTCAATGAAACTGCTTTCGCTAAATCGCAACTAAACTTGTCTGAAGCGGAATATTATGTTTCTGACGAACTAGCTATAAATTAGCGAAAGCAGAGTTTCTCTGTCAAAATATGGAATCTGTAAAATAAGACAGACAAACCTACACACATACCTGTGTGTGTGTGTGTATATATATATATATTATATATATATATATATATACACGCACACGATGAATGGACAAACGAAAGAAAAAGACACTTGACACATTTAGTAATCTAAAACTTGAAAGAGGCGGGATTCTGTTAGACGCCCGCGAAACTTCAAGTCGTATAGAGCCGAATGGAATTGTTTTAGATGATATATACATATGGCACGCACACGAGCTCTTTTATCATGCTCTCGAGTACTATTGTGGAATTTGCATTCATAGCAACATGGCAAGATTAAATTTCATATTCACGCACACACACACCCACCCACGCCCAACTACCTCTACCTGGATTAGTAATGTGTGTACAAACATATACGATGACATTTCAGTTTTATCAATTGTTTGCCTTAGCATGTCATTTTGGTCGCACTCGTCTTTCGTTCTCAGCGTGTGTGGGTGTGTGTATGTCTGTATGTATGTGTACAGGCGGTTTTTTTTTATATAACTAACGTCCCTCTTTCATTCTCTCTCTCTCTCTCTCTCTCTCCACCTCTCTCTGTCTTTCTGTCTCCCCTTCTTCTCTCCCTCTCACTGCCACCCGTACACATATTTCCATTCATCTCACTCCCTCGCCTTTCCTCCTCATTGCTGCTGCTGCTGCTTTATTTAAATAAACCTGTAACTTTTGTGAGATAATACTCGTGTATGTATGTATGTGTATATCGTGATAGATGTGTGCATCGTAATGCTGGTGTGTGTATGTGTATTATAAGAATGCCTGCGTATCATAATATACGTGTGTGTGTACCTTTGAAGTGGCTCTAAATCAATTTTCAAACCAGACAGTGCCGTCTTATATATATATATATATATATCTTTTTTTTAATTTTTTTTTATTTGTTTCAGTCATTTGACTGCGGCCATGCTGGAGCACCGCCTTTAGTCGAGCAAATCGACCCCGGGACTTATTCTTTGTAAGCCCAGTACTTATTCTATCGGTCTCTTTTGCCGAACCGCTAAGTGACGGGGACGTAAACACACCAGCATCGGTTGTCAAGCAATGCTAGGGGGACAAACACACAAACACACACACATATATATATATATATATATACGACAGGCTTCTTTCAGTTTCCGTCTACCAAATCCACTCACAAGGCATTGTTGGTCCAGGGCTATAGCAGAAGACACTTGCCCAAGATGCCACGCAGTGGGACTGAACCCGGAGCCATGTGGTTGGTTAGCAAGCTACTTACCACACAGCCACTCGTATATATATATATATAATATATATATATATATATATATATATATATACTCTTTTACTTGTTTCAGTCATTTAATCGCGGCCATGCTGAAGCATCGCCTTACATAATATTTTGTAAGCTTAAAGCTTATAAACGATCACTGTGTATTGACTAAAGAAAATAGTCTGTTGGGGCATAGGGGCATATAAGTCCTCGACGGAAAAAAGTGGCTTTTCCTACGCGTACGATAAACCTAGGTTTTTTTCCGTCGAGGGCTTATAAGTCCCAATGGCGAGCTGGCAGAAACGGTAGCACGCCGGGCGAAATGCGTAGCGGTATTTCGTCTGCCGTTACATTCTGAGTTCAAATTCGGCCGAGGTTGACTTCGCCTTTCATCCTTTCGGGGTCGATAAATTAAGTACCATTTACGCACTGGGGTCGATGGAATCGACTTAATCGCTTTGTCTGTCCTTGTTTGTCCCCTCTGTGTTTGGCCCCTTGTGGGTAGTAAAGAAATAAATATTAGGGCAGGCTTTAGTCAATGCACGGTGAACGCTTCTAATCTTTAAGCTTGCAAAATATTATTATTGACAGAATTGTCACTCATCACCGATTGTCAAATCATCGCAGGAAGCGTATATGCTTCTTTATGTGTGTGTGTATATGTATATATATATAAACGCAACCATACTGGACTTAGTAAATTAATTTAGTCTCTAAAGGGACATAAACAAATTTGATTTGGAATGGAATATTCTATCTAGATCCTTCCCATATGACAAAGGTAAATGTTTTTGTCCGCTCTGTAACGAAGGACAATTTCTCATCCTTTTCTCGGATAATACTCTCGTAAACACTTCTAAAGAATGCGTTTATCATTGCAAACATTGGCAAAAACATACTTTTTAGTTCCTATAAGTAATTTCTACCTATCTGTAAAATTCGACCTATAACTGTCTTCTTACATTTCATTTCCACTACATATATCTATTTCCACGCTTTTAAGCTTTATTCCCTATATTTCTCCACTCTTAATTTTCTGTTAATTTCTTTCTTTCTCCTCCTCTTTCTCTAAATTACCTTTGACCTTAAATCTATTAACGGTTTTTAAATAACTTGTGTGAAAAAGGTTTGCGAGATTAAAAGGGTTGAAGATAGACGTTTTTGGCCAAGCTCTCATCCGCTTGTTCACGTTTGACTTGAAAAGCAAAATAAAAGTAGAGAGCGAAGTTATGCTTTCCAGTATATTTGTTAAAACGATGGATGATGGCGGTGATCTGAATGAATGTCTCTACTCTGAGCATGCGCCTGTAGATTGGAGGGGCCAGGGGATTGTGGTTTTGTGGAATGTCTACAAGTAACACTTTGTGGTTTCCGCTCTTCCTTTTGGATGAATTTTAAAAACTTGTTTAGCCCTCATTTTTGTCACCTCTGTTTTCACAGTTCATTGTAATTCCACAGTACATTGTTTTGTTCCAGAAATCCTTGGCCTGGCAATGCTACCAGGATAGGGGTGGTCATTACTGGATTATCTTTTATCTTCTATTTGTTTCAATCATTAGACTGCGGCCATGCTGGGGAAGCACCTTGAAGGATTTTATTTAAACGAATCTTCCCCAGGACTCATTTCTTTAAAGCCAGGTACTTATTCTATTGGTCTCTTTTGCTGTGAAGCAGTAATGGGATACACACACATATATACGACGGGTTTCTTTCAGTTTCCGTCTACCAAATCCACCACAAGGCTTTTGTCGGCTCTAGACTAGAGTAGAAGTCACTTGCCCAAGGTGCCGCGCAGTGGGACTGAACCCGGAACCATGTGGTTGGGGAACAAGCTTCTTACTACACAGTCATGCTACAGACGTGGCAGTACCGACAGCTGCACTTGCTCGAGGTGTGTGCAGAGTGACGAAACCGTTTTGCACTCGTTCACACAGTGCTTGACATTGCTGACTTTATGGAGTTATGTCTAACAACTTCTACAACATGTATCCAACGATCGGCTGACTCCACTGTCACAATCGTTTTGCCTTTTTCCTTTGACCAAGAAAGGCAGGCAGTTTTTGTATGTCTATTGGCTATGGCGAAGGAGGTAGTGTAGTGGACATGATTGAAAGGAACGCTACGTTTTACGACCAAGCCGTCGTCGACTTTTCCAAGTTCCACTGGGAAAGGAAAATGAGAATAAATAAATAAATAAATATATTTGAAACCATTATTATTATTATTATTCGTTTCTGCACAGGCGAGACCTTTATGTGTGTGTTTGTCCGGGGTTTAGTTACAGAGATAAGCAATCAAAACAATATTTTAAAAAAACATTTGGTATGAATTTATCGCCCGCCAATCCTACTATTAAACACTTAAAAAAAATTGTGAAATAAGGGCAGCAATTTACTGACTGTTTTTAAACAATTGTCTCACTTGTGTTAATAACACAAACATTTGTGTGTGGGGTGGGAGAGAGGGTATGTGTGTAGATATGCTTAATATGTATATGTGTGTATGTACATACCTCTCGTTGAAACAGCGTAAAATAACTTTTCATTTCACCGTATATAACGTGTGTGTGTTGAGGGAGAGAGGCCGTCTTTCAGTATTAGTTGGCGTGATTCACCCACACAACGTTCCCTCGCGGCGTAGATGAAGCCGCTAGGCTGGAAAAGAGGATGAATGACGTTATAATAGGGCTAGAAGGTTCCTGTTACCTGTGAAGTATCTCCTTCTCCCATTACAATTAATTTTTCTAGTCTTTGGATTCTGGAACTCGAAGAAAAAGAGGGGATCTTTTCGGGTTTGAACGGCAATTTTTTCTAGCGGTGTCATATGAAATTGTCACCCATAATTATGACCCTAGTATCGATCTATTGAATTTCAATCTGTTCTAGGATTAGGGTTAGGGGGAAGGGTATCTTTTTTTCTTCGCAAATGTAAATCAACCCAATCTGTTTCTTAAACGAGGGACATATTCATACGGCACAGAATGTTTTTTTTTTTACCTCAATAGACGTCATTGATTGGTTGAAATTGCAGAAATTGAAGAAAAAAACAACAACAAATATCTTACAAACTATAGAATTTTCTCAATAAAGCCAAGAGAAAAAGATGTTTTATAAACACATTCTACCAGTACACGAAGTTTAAAATTTTTTAGTTACCTAGAAATTATGTTGAAAACTGCCGTTCAAACCGAAAAGATCCAAAAGAGGCTTACAAGCGAGTGCAATTCAGTGGTTGTTTATTTGGTTCTCATTTCATGGGGTTTGCTCCCGGCGACCATCTCTATGTCAGCGCGTAGTTCGTTAGCTCCGTTCGCGAGAGGTACATTACCTCTGGAGATAACGGGTAAAGTTAGAGCGGGTTAAGAATCCGCTGTGAGCTGCTAGGTTGCAGTGTTGTTCAACGTGAGCGCCAACGCGAGCGAAGAGATGATTTTTTTTTTATTACCCACAAGGGGCTAACAAATAGGGGACAATATAAACTGAACGAATGATTATACAAAAAATGGCGGATCTTTTCGGTTTTAACGGCAGTTTTTAAAAATAATTTCCACGTAACTAAACACTTTTAAACTTCGTGTACTGGTAGAATGTGTTTATAAAACATCTTTTTCTCTTGGCTTTATTGAGAAAATTCTATAGTTTGTAAGATATTTGTTGTTTTTTTCTTCAATTTCTGCAATTTCAACTAATCAATGACGTCTATTGAAGTAAAAAAACCCCATTCTGTGCCGTATGAATATGTCCCTCGTTTAAGAAACAGATTGGGTTGATTTACATTTGTGAAGAAAAAAAGATACCTTTCCCCCTAACCCTAACCCTAAAACAGATTGAAATGCAATAGATCGATACTAGGGTCATAATTATGGGTGACAATTTCATATGACACCGCTAGAAAAAACTGCCGTTCAAACCGAAAAGATCCAAAATGGCATTAAAAAGTTGACAAAAATTAAAATATAAAATCGAATGCTAGGACAGACCGGAAGACATTACAGACGGAGTGGGGAGCGGGTTTAATTCGAACCCCACGAGCCCCGCCTCGCCACTGATGCCCGAGATACATCCTGTGTCGCATTCACGAGGTTACATCCATACGCAACATCCGTGCTACATTCTTCCATCGATTTTCAAACATCTTCACAGTCAGGCATTTTCTCTGTAGCCCTATTTTCCTTTTAAGGTGAAAGGTGAAGTAATTCACCAATCCAGGGCCAGAGATGAAAGTGCCTGACTTTAATCCTTTCAGCCTCATTCTCCAAATTACCTTTCTCGCAATTTTTTTTCTAACTTATGGATTCTTAGACAGCTATCCGTGTATATGTGTGTGTGTAAAAATATTCAGAACGTTTCAAATTTATCACTAATGGCGGAAACTAAATGAATTTTTCGCGCCAAAATGTTTACATTGTCGTGATAGCAACAATGATTAATTTAAACAGTAAAACTAATCGTATGTGTGTGCTGCTGTGATATCTCTCCATACAGGACCTTTAAGTTTGTATTTGTCATATAGTTCAAAACCCTGTTGCGTTGCTTGAGTGAGGCGAGGGGCGGTAGTGTGTCTCGAGCGAGGCTATACTTTTCCTGCCATCGGCGGATTAACAGAGTCGTGAAGAGCGTCGGATAGAAATATTTTGCAATATTTATTTCCTGTTCTAAGGCGGCGAGCTGGCAGAAACGTTAGTAAGCCGGGCGAAATGCTTAGCGGTATTTCGTCTGCCGCTACGTTCTGAGTTCAAATTCCGCCGAGGTCGACTTTGCCTTTCATCCTTTCGGGGTCGATTAAATAAGTACCAGTTACGCACTGGGGTCGATATAATCGACTTAATCCCTTTGTCTGCTCTTGTTTGTCCTCTCTGTGTTTAGCCCCTTGTGGGTTGTAAAGAAATAGGTATTTCGCCCGTCTTTACTGTCTGAGTTCATCCTTCTGGGGTCGATAAAGTAAGTACCAGTCGAGCACTGGGGTTCGGTACAACTACTGGCTTTGTACAAGAATTTGAAACCAATATTTATTTCCAGTTCTGTGCACCCTGAATTCAAATCATCTTGGGATCAACTTCCGCTTTTTATCCTTTTGGGGGTCCATAAAATAAAGTACTATTCAAGGGCAGTGGATTAGGGTAAATTGTCAGTGTCGGACAGGGATGTCTTGCGCTATTTGTTTCGGCTCGGATTCTGCCTAGGGATTCTAATCTCACTACCGGAGGTGGTGTGAGCAGGGTTAATGGCCGACCACGTGGCAACATTGTATTATGAAAGCCGTGATGTATGAGTAGAGGGCAATGTGGGCATATGCTACATCTGTTGAATGCAACAGCAGCGACAACAATGATGATGGGGCACCCTCCCCTCAATTTAGCTTCAGCTCAGCTCTCATCACCGACTCTATAATCAAAGGCGTTCTTACCTTGACCATCTCGCCTTTAAAAAATTTTTCTTTTTAATATTTGTGTGTGGTTACGAAGCTAGCTTTGCAACCATAAGGTTTCAGTTTCAGTCCTACTGCACAGCATCTTGGGAGAATTCCCTTTGAGCGAATAATCAACGGACTTTTAAAAATTAAGTACTCGGATCGATGTGTTCGGCTAAAATCCTTCACAGCAGTGCCCCAGTTTGGCCACAAACCCGTGAAACAAAAGTTAAAAGATAATGTTTTCTATGCTGGTTCATTTCTTGGGTCCCAATTGTAGTCAAAATATTTTTTACTTTGACAAAAGTTAAACTAGTGGATAGTAAGAGTCTAGTTTAGATACGATAAAACATACCATCCCTGACTATCCCGTGCTATTTGAACTAAAAATTGTCTTAATTACATTCCTTGTTAACTGTAGGGTGAAGCATGACTGTTAAATTTCTTCAAGTGTATCGAATGTGTAATTGAAGACTTCGAACAATTAACAGCTAATATACGAAGCACAATTAGTTTTCTTTCAAAATTATGAACTTATCCAATGCATCGAACGAGATAGTGACGGCTGGAACCACACGACTGCTCTGACGATATGCTACCGTTTTATTTTATTTTAAACAAATGAAGGTCACATAGACTAATGTAGTTAAGGATAACGGTATATGAATAAAAGATGAGGTGGTCACGACTGGAACACTTTTGAATCTGCAAGCTTAAGCCCAGATCTAAACAACACTTGTGTATAGTGATGGCTCGAGGCGGCTAGCGTGTGTGTATGTATGTGAGAGAGAGAAAAAGGATATTTTCGGTTTGACCGGCAGTTTTTAAAAATAATTTCCACATAACTAAACACTTTTAAACTTCGTATACTGGTAGAATGTGTTTACAAAACATCTTTTTCTCTTGGCTTTATTGAGAAAATTCTATAGTTTGTAAGATATTTGTTGTTTCCTTTTCTTCAATTTCTGCAATTTCAACCAATCAATGACGTCTATTGAGGTGAAAACATTCTGTGCCGTATGAATATGTCCCTCGTTTAAAGAAACAGATTGGGTTTATTTGCATTTCTGAAGAAAAAAAGATACCCTTCCTCCAACCCTAACCCTAACTCTAACCCTAACATAGATTGAAATGCAATAGATCGATACTAGGGTCATAATTATGGGTGACAATTTCATATGACACCGCTAGAAAAAACTGCCGTTCAAACCGAAAAGATCCGAGAAAAAAATTTTGTCCCAGTTGTTCACTTGTAAATGTTGTCAGAAGTTTAAGGGAATTTTGGCTACTATTTCTAGCAGATCGATTTTCAACGTGATTACAATAGTGGTAGTGGTGGTGAAAACGGCCGCATCAGTGATCATGGCCGTACTTACAGTGGTAGTAGTGATAATCATGATGGCCATGACCGTGGTGGTGTCGGTGGTTGTGGAAACGAGGCCAGGGACACGGAGATAGGAAGATTGTATTTGATGATGGCTGCGTACATTCTTTATTATTTATTAAAGTCGAAAGGAATTCCTTTTGAAGTTTATTATTGATGGTGGCGACAGTAGTGATGGTGATGGTTGTGGTCGTGACGTATTAAGGCTTTCGGATGTTTTTATGAGAGGAGAGGACATTTGCTGGTGGCTTAGAAACGATGTCGTGGAGAAGATGGGGGGCTGTGGCGGTAGAGGCGATAGGAGGACAAATGTGTTGGTGGTGGTGGTGGTGATGGGGATAAACGCACAATTGTGGTGGTGGAGAGGGGGAATGGTTATGGCTACCCCTTCACCGCTCGCCAAAATGTTAATGACAATTTTTTTTTAGCCTCCCCCACCTTTATTTAATGAGAAGACAAACATGCTCTTTGTATCCGTTTTAATTCTCTCTTTCTTCGCTATGGCGTTGGTCTGGTTTAAAAACCATTTTAATTTTATTAAATTATTTTTCACTATTATCATTATTAAATATGGCAGTTTCTCTTTGTTTTCATTCCTCACTGCCATTCCAACACCATCACAATTCCACAAGAAATATTGGTAATAGGGGACAAGGATGGTGGTGCTAGTGGTATACTGTAAATGTGATGGTGACGGTGGTTGCTTTAGTTCCCCTGGTTCAGACCCGATTGAGCAGATCCAATCAAAGGCTTTCCAGCCGTGACTTTTCTCACGTTTTAGAAATATCTAGAATGGCATTGTCTAATGTGACCAGTTTTTAAAGACTGGTGTGAAGTGAAGAAATTTTTAGTCGAATGAATCAAACTCAGTACATTTTTTAAAGCCTGGTACTCATTCTGTCGGTTCTGTTTTGCTGAACCGCTAAGTTACGGACGTAAACACACTAACACCGGTTGTCAAACAGTGGTGGGGTACAAATACACACACACACAGATATAGACGGGCTTCTTTCAGTTTCCATCTACCAAATCCACACACAAAGCTTTGGTCAACCAAAGGTTATATATAGTAGAAGACATTTGCCCAAGGTGCCATACTAAACCCGGAACCATGTGGTTGAGAAACAAGCTTAAGGTGATGTATTAGCAGAATCGTGTGTGTGTTGGGCAAAATGCTTTGTAATCAGTATTTGTTCCGGCTCTTTATATTAAGTTCAAATCCTGCTGAGGACGTCTTAGTCTTTTAGCTTCCTGGGGTGGATATAGTTGACTGTTTCCATCCTCCAAGTTTCTGGTCTTGTACCTAAATTAAAAACAATTAAGAATAAATATTAAGGCATTAAAGCATTAGACAAAAAGTATTTGCAGTATTTGTATCACCTCTTTATATATCTGAGTTCAAATCTTGTCGAGGTCTTAGGTTCTCGTACCCCACAACGACAGCAACAGACGGGCAAAAGTACGAAAACACAACGTAACAGATGGATAAGCAGACGACACAACGGTTTGGTTTGTTAGTATGAAAACAGACACTAATATATATTTGGCTTTTGATTGGCTAAAATTACCCAAAATTTGCAAACTTTAAAAGCTATTAACTTTTTAGTTTCAAGAAAAAATGAATTTCGTTTCTATAATTAGCATACAAAATTACATCAATACCAAATTTGAAATTAATTGGAACAAAATTGAACGAATTGAAAAGTGAAATCCAAACAGAAAAGATCCAGGTCTTGTACCTAATTTATATCAGAGACAACTGGTAGAATGATTAGAATGGTAGAATGGTTAGTTCTCAACCGGGGTCCACACGACCTTTGGGGATCCACATAAGATTTTGTTGTTAAAATTTACCTGCAATAAATTGGTTATACTTCTACAAAGCAAAATATTTCAAGAACTTTTTTAAAACAATGCTTAATATTTATTTTGTTTTTGGATTATAAGGCACCAAAAGAGAATGACTCTCCCCAGACACAGCTTAATATTTAATTATAAAAATGACTGTGGAGGTTTCCTTCCAGAAGTAAAATAGGAATCAAAGGGGGCCCATAGGTGAAAAAAAAAAAAAAAAGAAAATGGTTGAAAATCACTAGGTTAGAAGATTGGAGAAAAATGCCTTGCTGGGGTCAACTTTGTCTTTTCATCCTTTCAGGTTTGATAAAATAAGTAGCAGTCTAGCAGTGGGTTTGATGTAATCGAGTGCAGTTTCAGGATTTGTGCCTGAAGTAGAAACAATAATAATTATCAGCAGAATTGTAAGGAACGAAATTTTCAAAGAACAACAGGAAACAAAAGAAAACGCATAGCGTCAACATTTTGTGTGTGGCTTTGGTTCCACTGCACCATTAGCTCCGCAGTAAACTGGCACTAGGTTATGGGGGGTAGGGATCTTTGAGGTGCCCTAAGCACGTGCTTATTTGGCTAAATGGTTGGTTAAACCGGGGCCGCCTGGCAGAAGGCTATGGCTACGCTATTCCTTACAAGTCATCATTCCTTCCGTTCCGTTCCATCCCTTCGCATCATACTAACATTATCCAGCAACGCTACCATCGCCATCACTAACACCACCACCACCACCACCGCTACTACCACAGCTACTAGTTCTCCTTATTTATACAACCCTTCTTCACCTCCTACTTCTCCTCCCCCGTTCTCTATCCCCCTCATCTCCCCTCCCGTCCTGATATGCCTGACTGCGAGTCAGTGATAGGAAGAGGTATCCTATAGAAAAGGGAGGAGGTGTGATATTCAGAGCATGAGAAGCATGCAATTTCTTTTTGAAGTACCGGCCGGGCTTCACCACCACAGTATCTCTCTTCATCTGTTATCTGTCTGTCTGTCTCTCACTCTGTCTGTCTCTCACTCTGTCTGTCTGTCAGTTTGTCTGTCTGTCCGTCCGTCTCTCTCTCTCTCTCTCTCTCTCTCATATATAATATATATGTGTGTGTGTGTGTGCCTATCTATTTGTCTAATTCTTCTCTTGCCTGTGACAACTGAACTGAGTGAATGAATGATAGGCTAGGGGTGGAGTGGAAAGGATTTTTTGTTTCAGTCGTGGTGGTAGAGGTGGAAGGAAAGAAAAATGCCGTTTGATGTTGTTCGGAGGCCTTATTTCCAACACTTTCCCTTCCAGCCACTTCACTCCTTCCTCCGCATCCACATCACAGCGCCATAATACATATATATATATATATGTGTGTGGATGGGTAAGACGTGTGTTATGAGGAAGAAGGGGCATGGGTTTGGTCCAGTGATGGATGCATTAAGGGTGTTAGTTATGGAACTAGTTCATGGGTAGGTAGAAGGAAGGGTGGAGTTGGTGGTGGTGGTGTGTTATAACACCATTGAAGTTTTTCCTCTGTTCTGTCAGGCTTTTTTTTGTACCGGTATCTCTCACCACCACCTCCATCATCACCACACCGGTCAAAAAAAAGCCATTTGTCTCCGCTTCCGTCATCACTACACACACACACACACACACACACACACACACACGAAGGTGACGACGGAAGCCGAGATAAATAGCTTTATACACACACACACACACACACACACACACACACACATATATATATACATATTTTTAATATTTTTTTTATATATAATATAATATAATATTATTCAACCACTTAGTAATTATAAAGAATGATCTTGTATAATTGGTCTTTGAATATAATAAACTCAGCAACTCATAACTGGGGGAAACAAATGTGATCTGCTATTAAAATCTGATACCCTCCATCCTCCTGTTCACACATACACATAGATTCGTACGTACGTACATAAACCTACGTACGTACGTACATAAACCTACGTACGTACGTACATAAACCTACGTACGTACGTACATAAACCTACGTACGTACGTACATAAACCTACGTACGTACGTACATAAACATACGTACGTACGTACGTACGTACGTACATACGACTATCTCGTTTCGTTTTCCAGCAATGCAGAGACGTAATTTGAAATCCCTCATCACCACCGCCCACCAACAAGAACAACCACCACCACCACAACTCCAATGTGTACGAGGATGAGTGGAGTGGAGTGGTGAGTGCAGTGGTACGTGGAGTGCCAGTCATAATTCAGACGCCTGATGCTTGAGTCACACCGACTCACTCATAAAGGATGTTTTGACAAGTTCCCAGTCTGTATGTCTGTCCGTCCGTCCGTCCATCTGTGTTTCGGTCTTTCTGTCCCCTTCTGCCCCTCCTTCCTCTTCCACACCTAGCCATCCCCTTTTCCTTGTAGTCAACAAAGGTGGGAGGGTAAACAATTCTGCACTTCTGCTAACTCTGTCCTCCTCCTCCATCCCCCGTCACAGCACCATCAATTTTTCTCACCCTCCCCTTTTCTCTTCTCCCTTTTCTCATCCTCTTGTTCCCCCCCCGCACTTCTCTCAATCCCCCCCCCGCCGCCATCCATTTACTTTCCACCAGTTGACACATCAGCAGCCAGGGATTTACTTCCAAAATAAATCCTTGTCTGTCCCATCTCCTCCCACTACCCTGACCTGCCTTCCACTCTCGTCTCTGACCTTTGCCCGTCCCCTTAGCCTCAATTCTATTTCCACCTCCCTTTCCCTGCACATAAAGTGACTACCTTGTATACACAGATCTACCCTTTTGCAGCTACTGGCAGCCCTATCTCGCTACCACCACCACCATCACTATAGCTTCTCTTAGCTTACCCAGTAGTCAAGCAAAAAAAACAGGGAGAGACTATGGCTATTGCTCCATCTGCTAGAAATAGCAGTTATATCTTTCACAGAGCAGACATCCTAGTCTTTAACCCTCTAGCATTCAGATTACTCTGTCAAATGTAATGCTTATAGTTTCAAGATTATGATGTGATTGTTTACTATTTCTTTACTACCCACAAGGGGCTAAACACAGAGGGGACAAACGGATTAAGTCGATTATATTGACCCCAGTGCGTAACTGGTACTTATTTAATCAACCCCGAAAGGATGAAAGGCAAAGTCGACCTCGGCGGAATTTGAACCCAGAACGTAACCGCAGACGAAATACTGCTAAGCATTTCGCCCGGCGTGCTAACGATTCTACCAGCTCGCCGTGATTGTTTACGTTTAGATCAACATTGTAGGGTAGGTATGAGGGCCCAGATCTGGGTTGAAAATAAAACAAGCAGAGAATATTTGGACCGTATATGGCTGCTTTAAATGCTAAAATGTTAAATATAGGAAGATAAAAAGGATGAGGTGGTCATTGCTGGAACACCTTTGGTCATAGGTTATCTCCTGGGTCAGAGCTAAATAACATCCTCCCACTATACAGGTACCAGCATCAATCACCAACACTATCGACAATGTTTTCACTGCTAACAAAGGGATCCCTACGTGGTTTGTTGTTTAACTTGCTAGAAATAGCTGTCAAAAATTCTGCAATCTATTCTTTAAACCATTAGTGTTTGAACCGGCCTTATCTAGCCCAAGTTTTCTACCTGTTTTATGTTCAAACTGGGCACATTTGGCTTCTCACACCCACCCTACAGTGTCGTTCTAGAAATAAACAATTACATTATTTGAAATCTTGAAATTATGAGATGATTAATTCAAAACAAGGTGAATAAGCAAGCATCACATTTGACAGAATAATCGGATCTTTTCGGTTTGAACGGCAGTTTTTTAAAATAATTTCCACATAACTAAACACTTTTAAACTTCGTATACTGGTAGAATGTGTTTATAAAACATCTTTTTCTCTTGGCCTTATTGAGAAAATTCTATAGTTTATAAGATATTTGTTGTTTTTTTTTCATCAATTTTTGCAATTTCAACCAATCAATGACGTCTATTGAGGTGAAAACATTCTTTGCCATATGAAAATGTCCCTCGTTTATGAAACAGACTGGGTTTATTTACATTTCTGAAGAAAAAAAGATACCCTTCTCCCCACCCCTAACCCTAACTAACCCTAACTCTAACCCCTAACCCTAAAATAGATTGAAATGCAATAGATCGATACTAGGGTCATAATTATGGGTGACAATTTCATATGACACCGCTAGAAAAAACTACTGTTCAAACCGAAAAGATCCGAATAATCTAAATGCTTAACGGTTAAAAAGGAAGATTGCCATCACTGTTGTCACCATCATTTTAATGTCCACTTCCTGATTAGAGGCAAATTTTCTTGGGTTGAATGCCCTTCCTGTCACCAACACTTACTTGTATTCCAAACATGGTAATATTTCCTCAGAATATTGGAAGTGACTGATGCAACCCTGTATGACAACCATTTACAACAATCACACAATATCAAAAACAGGACACAACCATACACACACATACTCGCACACAAACACACACACACACACACACACACACACACACACACACACAACCGGCTTCTTTTTGTTTGTCTATGAAGTCCACTCACAAAAAAGAAAATGTGGCTTCTTAAGAGAGCTGTCATTAGCTTTTTGTTACATTAAGTGAATACTGGCATTTATATTGAAATTCCATCTTTATTACACTTCTCTTTTTGTCTGTCTGTCTGTCTCTTTCTCTCTCTCTTTACCCAAAACACATGCGCACGTACACACACACACACATAAAAGTACATTTCAGTCGCCATTGATCTCTTCCTCACATCCAAATTAACTATTCAGACTGATGACAGAATCAGATAATCAGTAGAGCATCGGATAAAAAAATGCTTTGTATTATTTGGTTTGCCTAATTTCACATTTCCAAGTTCAAATTGCCCTCCAAGTAATTATAACTGTGATGCATTTCACCATAGCATACCATCATTTATGATGAATGCGCCATAGAAAGTGAAATAGAAACACATGAGCATGGCCTAAGTGCAATACTAGCTCCTCCAGTGCACCATTCTCCGAGACTTCCAGTGACTCCAGTGCAACCCCTCCACCTTGCATGTCTTCTCCAACCTACCCCTTCCCTCCTTCAAACAAGCCCACAACCTGTCTGACCTCCTGGTCCACAATTTCTTCCCTAACTTCACCTCCCAGCCTGGCTCGTTCCCTTGCTCCCACCCATGCTGCTGTACCTCTCCAACACCACCTCTACCTCTCTAACACCACCATCCTCACAGGCATCTATCATCACTCATATAACATCACCAACTCCTTTACCTGCACTTCCAGCAATGTCATTTACTGCATTTCCTGCTCTTTCTGCCCTTCCCTGTACATCGGTCAAACAGGATGTCACTTGGCTGACTGGTTTGCGGGGCACCTCCACGACATCAGACTTGGCAATGACACTCTGGTCTTATGCCATTTCTGCTTTACCAGGCATTCACTACAACAGCTGTTTGTGTTCAGACTCTCTTTGCACAGGGGCCATCCAGACTCACGCCTTTACCATGAACAGGAATTAATCTTTTCTCTTCGCTCCTTTGCACCACATGAGCTCAACTCCAGCATGCCTATTGTCCAAACCAGTGAATGAAAGAACATGAGAAGAACTTTCCTGTTGATATATTATCACATTCAACAACTCCATTTTTCAGATCTTTGGGGCCACAAGTTGAATGTATTTCTAAATGTTGTTTGTTTAGTCCCTAGTCAAGCGACCTACAGTCAAAGGGGTTCCAACCATGACCAAAACTGTCTTCTTTTTTTTTGCCTGGACTATTATGTTTAACCCTTTAGAATTTAAATTAGCCTTACCCAGCCCAAATGTTCTACCTGTTTTATATTCAAACTGACCAGATCTATACTTTCACACATTTCCTGTAATGTCATTCTAAAAATATACAACCACATCACTGAAATCTTAAGCTACAAGATAATCCATGATTAATTCAAAACAATGTGGATAATTAATTAATCTTACATGTTTTTTGTTTCACTCATTTGACTGTGGCCATGCTGGAGCATTGCCTTGCAGGGGTTTGGCCAAATATAGTGACCCAAAGACTTATTTTTATTTCTGAGCCGAGTACTTATTCTGTCAGTTTCTTTTGCCAAACTGCTAAGTTATGGGGGGCGCAAACATGCCAATACTGGGTGTTAAGCAATGGTGGGGGAACAAACACAGATGCAAAGAAACACTCACGTAAATATCCACATACACACACACACAAAAACATGCATGCATACACACACATGCATATACACACATACAACGGGCTTCTTTCAGATTCTGTCTACCAAATCTACTCACAAGGCTTTGGTAAACCTGAGGCTATAGTAGAAGACATTTGCCCAATGTGTCAGACAGTAGGACTGAAACAGGAACCACATGGTCGGGGGGGGGGGGAACAAGCTTTTTACCACACAGCCACCCCTGCACCTGGCTGTTATTTCTAGCAAGTTCCATGACCATATATTGAGGCTTTTTTTTTTTTTTTGCATGGTCCCCGATAATACAATATCTGTGTAAGTTAATAGTGGGAGTTAGCAGCTGAATATTTCCAAAGGGACCAAGCTTGCTAGCCATCCTGTCTGTCCGTCTGTCTGTCTGTCTGTCCCTTATTCTGTCATGTCTGACAACTGTAATGTCTGCTGTCATCAGTGGAGAATGTATGAAATGTTGAAACTACACCGCTGCCACCACCACTACCACCACCACCACTGCACTTATCCAGAATCCACTGCCATGCTGCTCCTACTGCACACTTCTCTTCCCTCTCCTCTGTTAACCTCAGAAAAGACACTGTTTAGTAGTTGCATGGTAGTGGCAGTGGCAGTGGTTGCATGGCGGCGTTGGTGATGGTGGAGCTGGTATCTTAGTGCAGTTAGTTATGTGGTAACTAGCGAAGCAGATAAATAACTGCAATGTGTGTGTGTGTTTTACAGTGTGTTTTTGTTTGTTTGAGCGTTGTGTGTGTTTGAAAACGTTTCTTTTACATTTTATAAAACTGTGTGTGTTTGTATATGTGTGTGAAGCTGTGTGTCTGTGTGATATTGTTTCCATATATTTATGTATGTATGTATGTATGTATGTATGAAGTTGTGTATGTGTGCATGATATTGTATGTATAGGCATAGGAGTGGCTTTGTGGTAAGTAGCTTGCTTACCAACCACATGGTTCCAGGTCCAGTCCCACTGCCAGACACCTTGGACAAGTGTCTTCTACTATAGCCTCGGGCCAACCAAAGCCTTGTGAGTGGATTTGTTTGACAGAAACTGAAAGAAGCCCATCGTATGTATGTATATATGTTTGTGTGTCTGTGTTTATCCCCGCCAACATCGTTTGACAACTGATGCTGGTGTGTTTACGTCCCTGTAACTTAGCTGTTCGGCAAAAGAGACTGATAGAATAAGCACTAGGCTTACAAAGAATAAGTCCTGGGGTCAATTTGCTCGACTAAAGGCGGTGCTCCAGCATGTCCACTGTCAAATGACTGAAACAAGTAAAAGAGTATATATGTATTGAATATATGTATGTATGTATATATGCATGTATGAAGATATGATTTTTTTGTATCTGTATGAAATTGTTTGATTTTTATATGTGTGTATATGCAAGTATGGGAAATTGTAAATTGTGTGTGTTGTGCATTTTTGATTTTGTATGTATATAAAGTTGTGCTTGTGTGTGTGTATGTGATTTTTGTTTTGTATATGTACATGTGGTTATGAGTTTGTGTATATGTGCTTGTGTAGATGTTTGTATGTACTTATCTATGTTTATGAATGTGTATGTTTTTATCAATAAAGAAGGGTAGAGGGTGAAGACCTCCTTCAGTCATGAATGACCATGGGATCACACCTAAAAAGTCACCCCCTGAGGCACAAGTCCGGACAAGGTTTATAGAAGACCTGCACTCACCCATGCATACCAGCCTCCCCTCTCCACACCACTGATGTTATCCAAGGAAAAGCAACGGCTGATACAGCTTGGCACCAGTAATGTCGCAACTCATTTCTACAGCTGAGTGAACTGGAGCAGCATGAAATAAAGTGTCTTGCTCAAGAACACAACACACAGCTTGGTCTGAGAATTGAACTCACTACCTCATGATTGTGAGCTGGATGCCCTAACCACTGAGCCATGTGCCTTCACATCGATAAAGAGTGTGTGTAGTAAATTATGTCAGTTGTAATATAGACGAATAAAGAGAAAATCAAATAGTATTTATTACATCCACTCTTCAGCCTCACGTCTGTGAATATTGAATGAAAAGAAAAAAGGTAACTAGGAAAGAAATTGTTTTTGTAATTGTTTATTCCTGGGTCATCTTCACTTGGATGGGTCTTTGATCAGAAGTTATTCTAGTTTGTTTGTTTGTTCCTTCTTGAGCCTTGCCTGGCTCATAGGGCCGGTTTCCCAGTTTCCTTGCGTATAGGTTCCCCACCTGGACGGGACGCCGGTCCGTCGCAGGTGAGCTGCAAGATGCAGGAGGAAAGAGTGAGAGAAAGTTGTGGTGAAAGAGTCAGTGAAGTTCACCATTACCTTCTGCCGGAGCTGCATGGAGCTTAGGTGTTTCACTCATAAACAGACACATCGCCTGGTCTGAGATTTGAACCAATGATCCCTTGACCGCGAGTCCACTGCTCTAACCACTAGGCCATGTGCCCCCACATTTCTGATATTGTACCACTTAAAAGCACCCATGTTGGTGCTATGTGGAAAGTAACCCATGCCAGTGCCACATACAAGCATTTGAGCTGGTGCCATGGAAGAAGCACCCATATTGGTGCCACGTGGAGAGCACCTGTGCTAGTGCCATATAAAACACCTGTGCTGGTGTTGCATAGTAAACCATCCATGCTGGTGGCACCTAAGAAACACCTGTGTTGGTGTCGCGTAAAACACCTGTGCCAGTACTACATAGAAAGCACCCGTAAAAGCACCCATGCTGGTGCCATGTAGTAAACACTTGTACCAGTGCATGTAAGAACATCCATACCAGTGCCATATAAAAAGCACCCAGTACACTCTGTAAAATGGTTGGCATTAGGAAAGGCATCCAGCTGCAGAAACCATGCTAAAATGGATAATTGGAATCTGGACAGCTGGCCAGCTCCTGTCAAACCATCCCAAGCATGGAAAAATGGACGTTAGATAATAGTGATGATGATGTTGTGTGTCAAGCTAACAACACAAAATATTACAATATTTTTTTTTTTTTATTAATGAGAATAGGCGTAGGAGTGGCTGTGTGGTAAGTAGCTTGCTTACCAACCACATGGTTCCGGGTTCAGTCCCACTGCGTGGCACCTTGGGCAAGTGTCTTCTATTATAGCCTTGGGCCGACCAATGCCTTGTGAGTGGATTTGGTAGACGGAAACTGAAAGAAGCCCGTCGTATATATGTATATATATATATATATATATGTGTGTGTATGTGTTTGTCCCTCCCAACATCGCTTGACAACCGATGCTGGTATGTTTACGTCCCCGTAACTTAGCTGTTCGGCAAAAGAGACCGATAGAATAAGTACTAGGCTTACAAAGAATAAGTCCTGGGGTCGATTTGCTCGACTAAAAGGTGGTGCTCCAGCATGGCCACAGTCAAATGACTGAAACAAGTAAAAGAGTAAATGAGAGTAAAGAGAGGTGATTTGAAAGTGATTTAGTTGCTATTTCTAGCAGATCTAGTAGACTGGGCATGGGCAATCTTTTTTGATAAGTGGGTCACTTGTAACACATGGTCCATCATCAGGTATGTCATATTATGCAAAAAACATTGAAGGTAATTTTCCATTGTTGTGTCGTTCAGAAAGTCATGCGAGCACATCGTCACAGCGTTGCCCCAGGCCTGATGTAGACGATTGGTTTACTAGAGAAAATTCAAATTTGGTGTATCTGGTTTGCTGGTTGGTTAGCAAGGTTGTTGGCCGGTTGTTTTATAAACAACACATACACCCACCCATCCACACTCCCTTACATGTTGACAACAGGTTTTCTTCAAAGGAAAATAAAATAAAATAGAAAAACAAAGAATAAAGCCACAATAAAAAAAGTCAGGTGAATTTTGGGCTAAAAATAAAACACCTGTTGTTGTTGTTTAGTTCCTGTCTACTCCCCACCCCCGTATCACGAGTTAGCTGCAAGGGCGGTAAGGGTGTTGTTTGACTTGTTGGATCCGAGATGTTCTAGCTATGATCATCTTTTATCATCTCTTTCAGTCACTGGATTGCCCATACTGGAGCACCACATTAAAGGCTTTATCTTTCATCCTTGTTTCAGTCATGTCTAACGACTGTGGCCATGCTGGGGCATCTTAACACCTTGACAAATATTTAGTTGAGCAAATCAACCCCAGTGCTTTTTTTTTCTTCGTTTTAAGCCTGGTACTTATTCTATCAGTTTCTTTTGCTGAACTGCTAAGTTCTGGGGGATGCAAACACACCAGCACCAGTTGTCAAGTGGTGGTGTGGGAGAAATGCAAAGACACACAGACATGATGGGCTTCTTCTTGTTTCCGTCTAAAACATGGGTGGAGAAACTTTTTTAGTGTGGCAGGCTAAAATTTCCAAAGAGAAAGATCCATGGGCAGATCCCAGAATCTAACTCTTATATCTGTGTAAATCTTGTATATACCTATGTATAATTCGATATATATTAATAAAGGTAAATCTAGGGTATGGATTGATGGACCTCTTAAAGGACGGAGGTGAGATGCCTTGTGGTGTCTGTTCTGGCTCTTTGTGTTGTCTGAACTCAGCAACACTGTATATGGTTCAAATTGGCAGTACAGTATGTCAGTTCCAAATTTCTGGCAGAGTGAATTGCATCATGGTGCTAGTTTTCTCACAGATGGTGCCCAACTGACCCTACTATACTGGGTAGTCGACAAGATCAAAAACAAACAATGTGCATGAGCAAAATTAAAAATATAAAATGGCAACAATTTACCCATTGCACCCTGTGTGTGTGTGTGTATACATACATACATATATATATATACACACATTATATATATATATATATATAGAGAGAGAGAGAGAGAAAGAGAGGGCTATAAAGATAGAATTAGAGAAAGCTAGAAGAGGTATAAATGTGTGACCTATACCAGTACTAATCACTCACTAATAACAGCAATGTGAAGCATTGTGAAAATATCGAACATACCACTGTAGAAAAGCACTTCCGTTATATTTCCAAAACTTCCCGCCACAAACAAGCAGTTTAGCAATAAAAGAAAATCAAGCAAAAAATATAAAAAAACAACAAAAGATATCAATAATCAAAAATCAAACCTAAAACTTCCAAACTATTGTTTTTTGCCATTTAGCCGTGACACATTACTTTTTTGGTTACCTTTTGGTTATTTTGTGAATTAACAATTAGAAACACAAATGAAACATAACTAGGCTATGACCACCAGTAACAAACATGTTGCACAGCTTAGTGGTTAAATCCTGTTGTTTTGTTATAGTTTTATGTATTTATATATTCATTTACATTTTTTTGTTCAGGGAATTCAATGGTAGAAACATGGAACCTAGAAAACAAAAACTGATGTTTAAAAAAAAAATGCATCAACTTTTTTTTTTTCTTGATATGGAAATCATACTTTCTCAATAGAAATGATTGAATGCAATGATGATGATGCTCATTATTATTATTAAAATCTTTTAATGTCCTTGTTCCATACTGGCATGGGCTGAGTAGTTTGACAGGATCCAGTGAGCCACAGCGCTGTGTCAAGCTCCAATGTCAATTTTGGCTTGGTTTCTACAGCTGGATGCCCTTCCTAACACCAACCTATTTCTTTACTATCCTCAAGGGGCTAAACACAGAAGGGACAAACAAGGACAGACAAACGGATTAAGTCAATTATATCGACCCCAGTGTGTAACTGGTACTTATTTAATCGACCCCGAACAGATGAAAGGCAAAGTCGACCTTGGCGGAATTTGAACTCAGAAAGTAGTGGCAGACGAAATACCGCAAAGCATTTCGCCTGGTGTGCTAACGTTTCTGCCAGCTCACCAACCACTGTACAGAGTGTACTGGGAGCTTTTGTTTTTTGTGATACCAGCACTAGTGAGGTCACTAAGTTTTTTTTCTTATTGGCCCTGAGAGGATAAAATGTAAAGATGACCTCAGGAGGATTTGAACTCAGAGCAAATAAGGTAGCAGTCCAGCCAACAGCTTAACAATACTGCAAGACAGAAAAAGAACAGAAAGGAGAAGAGACCCTATGTCTAAGTGGAAGGAACAGTATGTAAATACACTGGGACTTCATTGGGATTGACGATGAGTGTTCCAGTTGATCCAATCAACAGAACAGCCTGCTCATGAAATTAATGTGCAAGTGGCTGTGTATTCCACAGACATGTACGTTTAACATAGTTCTCAGAGAGATTCAGCATGACACAAAATGTGACAAGGTTGGCTCTTGGGATTACAGGTGCAACTGATTTTGCCAACCGGATGAACTGGAACAATGTGGAATGAAGTGTCTTGCTCAAGGACATGATATACCACCAAGAATTGAACGCAGGACCTTACAACCATAAGCCGAATACCTTAACCACCAAGCCATGCGCTTTCACAGTATAAATATATAAATAAATAAAATGAGCAATAATTTTTCAAGGGAAATTCTACCAAAACAAAAGGATTTAACCACTAAGCTGTGCAACATGTTTTTTACTGGTGGCCATAGTCTAGTTATGTTTCATTTGTGTTTCTAATTGTTAATTCACAAAATAACCAAAAGGTAACCAAAACAGTAATGCGTCATGGCTAAATGGCATAAAACAATAGTTTAGAAGCTTTAGGTTTGATTTTTGATTATTGATATCTTTTGTTACGTTTTTTGCTTGATTTTCTTTTATTGATAAACTGCCTGTTTATGGCGGGAAGTTTTGGAAATATAACGGAAGTGCTTTTCTACAGTGGTATGTTCGATATTTTCACAATGCTGTTGTTAGTGAGTGATTAGTACTGGTATAGGTCACACATTTATATCTCTTATAGCTTTTTCTAATTCTATCTTTGTAGCCCCCTCTCTCTCTCTCTCTCTCTCTCTCTCCATCCATCATCCATCCATCCAGAGTACAATGGGTAAATTGTCGCCATGTTATATTTTCAATTTCGCTCATGTACATTGTTTGTTTTTGATTTTGTCGACTACACACTATAGTAGGGTCAGTTGGGCACCGTCTTTAAGAAAAACAGCACCATGATGCAATTCACTGCCAGAAATTTGGAAATGACATGCTGTACTGCTTGGCATTTGCACCAGAAGCTTCAATGTGAACACTTCAGAGTGTTTGACTGTCAATCTGAGGACAAAGCAGTCTGAAGACATGTGCAAAGAGTGATAAAAATCAAACATCCTGTCAACATCATGGTGTTTGGAGTGATTACTAGTGTTGGCAACACTATGCCTGCATTCATCTTCCCACATGGCCTCAGACTCAACATGCAGGCCCACATCAAGTGCCTGGAGGAGGTAGTGCTGCGCTGGGTGAAGAGAGCTGCTGCTGGAAGACCCTATGTCTCGCAACAGGACTCTGCACCATGCCACACAAGCAGGAGGACCCAGTCATGGCTGTCAGACATTTTCTGCAACCACATCACCCCCAACATTTGGCCACCTAACTCTCCAGACTGCAACCCCCTTGATTATTATGTGTGGGGTGCAGTTGAGCAAGAAATCAACAAAACTACTTGTGACACCAAAGATGAACTGAA
Organism: Octopus sinensis; assembly: GCF_006345805.1. NCBI lineage: Eukaryota > Metazoa > Mollusca > Cephalopoda > Octopoda > Octopodidae > Octopus > Octopus sinensis. The sequence goes on along the minus strand of NC_043019.1, from coordinate 22,860,069 downwards.
GGCAAGAATTATGGTAGCATTCACCAACTTAAATAAAGGGACTGTCCAGAAGAGTTGCAGGAGATTCCAAAGCTGTCTGGGGACCATGGTTGAAGCCAATGGCGATTTTATTGAATAAATTTACTCTTTAGTATTTCAAGATATTTTAATGTAATTTTGCTAAATATATCTGTTAAAATGAGATATCAGTGTTATTTTCATTTTTGCATAATTTAGATGAAAGTTTATTCACCTCACCCTATATATATATATATATACACAGTGGTAAAGGCATGGGTGTGGGCTTAAGAAGCTTGCCATGTAACAATATGGTTTTGGGTTCAGTTCCATTGCATGGCATCTTAGGCAAGAATCTTCTATTATAGTCTTGGGCTGTTCAAAGCTTTTCGAGTAAATCTGGTAGATACATGAAAACCCTATTTTGTGTGTGTGTGTGTGTGTGTACACACACACACTTTGAGGTTGATTTCATCAACTTACCCTCCCCCAAAACTGCTGGTCTTCTGCCAAATTTTGAAACTGATATTATGTTTGTGTATTCATTCACCTGTAGTGGGTTGCACCGGCTCAAGTACAGTCTTGTCTGCAATATATATAAATATATATATATAAAACATAAACAGAGCCTGAAAGATTGCTTGAAGATGCATGCCATATTTTATAGATATGCCTGTTCAGGTATCATAATAGTATGAAACTATTAGTAGCTCTTTCGGTTGTGCATTTAATTTGATATATATAAATGTGTGTGTGTGTATTCTTCTTCCACTGTCTGTCACAGGTTGATGTTGACTGTTCAGTAATCATCTCTGTTAGGTTCACATGTAGTCTACAAAACCTGCTCTTGATCTGCAGTGATGATGATATCTGCTGCAGATGAATCTACTTGATGCAACAGAGAAATGATGCCTCTCAAGTGCTCTTTCATTGTCTCTCTTGTTTCTCCTCAGTGGCTGGAATTATGAGCTTCAGCAGTCAGTACCATTCACCATGCCATAGGGCCTTCCTTTGCCAGGTGTCTGGGGAAAGTGCCGGAGATTTTCATGTGTCTCTTCATTGTTTCATCATCGTTTTAATGTTCGCTTTTCCATGCTTCCATGAATCAGATGGAGTTTGTTAAGGTAACTTTTTCTATGGCCAGATGCCCTTCCTGTTGCCAATTTTCACCTGTTTCTAATCAAAGTAATATTTCTCCTTAGCTGGACATGTTTTTGCAAAAGATTAGCATCAAACAACACTACTTATATATGAATGATGCTAACATTATACAAACAGTGATTATCTTGTCATCACAAGACAATCAGTGCTTAATATAAGGAAATGCAAATACATACACACACATGACAAACTTCTTTTAGTTCCTGTCTGCCAAATCCACTCATAAGGCTGAAGACATGGGATGAAGTGGTGAGAAAGGAACTTCAGATGCTGGGCCTCACTGAGGAGATGATAAGTGACCAGGACTTCTGGTGATTTTACTGTACTTGAGAAGACATCAAGCTAAGTAAACCCCTTGGCCATCCATACATACAGGTATGTCCTCGATGGCCATGCATCCTCTCCGTCTCCTAGCTGTGAGGTCTTTGCCTTGCATGTGTCAGTAACACATAAAATGCACACATATCAGTGCTACGTAAATACACCCATGCTAGTGACACATAAAAGGCACCCAGTACACTCTGTAAAGTGATTGACATTAAGAAGGCCATCCAGCTGTAGAAACCATGTCAAAACACAATTGTAGTCTGGCCAGCTCTCCAGCTGACCAGCTCCTGTCAAACTGTCCATCCCATGCCAGCATGAAAAATGGATGTTAAACAATGATAAGGAATGCTTCAGTACAGCGGTTCTCAGCCATTTTTTTTTTATCTCTGGACCCCTTTAATTCTTATCTGAATCTGGCGAACCCTCATAATCATTAAGTGTTTAACCCTTTAGCATTTAAACCGGCCATATCCGGCCAAAAATATTCTACCTGTTTTATGTTCAAACTGGCCAGATCTGGTCTCTCACACCAACCCTACAATATTGTTTAAAAAATTAAGTTACCTCATCAAAATCTCGTAGCTACAAGATAATGCATGATTAGTTCAAAACAATGTGGATGAAGAAGCATTAATTTTGGCAGAATAATGCGAACACTAAAGGGTTAAAAAAATCCTGCTGTATTTCTATTATTAAATATTATTAGAATTTATATTAAAAAATCCAAATATTTAGTGTATTCTAGAAGCATAAGCAATTTATTACATATAAATTTTAACAACAAAGTCTTACATGGACCCCCAAGTGCCATATAGACCATAGTTGGGAACAACTAGTTTAACCCTTTCGTTACCATATTTATTTTGAGGTGCTCTGTGTTTCTTTCAATTATTTTAAATACAACAGTGAATTTAGTAAAATAACTTAGTTATCGTTAAGCTAGTGTTAGGAACATAAATTGTGACTAAGGTTTAGTGGAAGATTTTAATTCAGAACTTTTGAAAACAAGACATTTGTACTACAGAATCAGAGGCGGTTTCAGGCAGGTGGGTATCGAAAGGGTTAATAGAAGATATTTGCCTAAGGTGTCACACAGCGAAACTGGCCACCAAACCATGTGACTGAGAAGCAAGTACCACATAAGCATGCCTGCATTTATATCTGTGTGTGTGTGTGTGTTGTGTGTGTGTGTGTGTGTGTGTGTGTGTGTTTGAAGTTGGAACAGTATTAAATTACAATTGTTCTCTGTGTATCATATTTAACTGAGAGACTGCTATTTGTCTGAGAGGAAATCCTCTTGGTAGATATGTTTTGATAAAAGCACAATATTTATCAGAAGCAAGGCAAACATTATAGCGGTGACTGAATTGAATTTGATTTTTCTCATGAATCAAGCCCTTCAATAGTGTATATACATTAAATGTCATACATAGATAACTCTCTCTCTCTCTTTCTATATATATATAAATATAAATTAAATTAGAGATATACTGTGAAATAAATGTATACTGTAAGTTTGGATATACTCCCTAATATTATTATTATTATATATATATATATATATATATATATATAGATATATAATGTGGACATGCACACACATATATCATCATCACCATTTAACGTATATTTTCCATGCTGGCATGGGCTAGATGATTTGACTATAACTGGTAAGCCAGAGAGCTGCACCAAGCACCAGTCATCTGTTCTGGCTTGGTTTCTATGACTGGATGCCCTTCCTAATGCCATCCTCTTTACAGAGTGTCCTGGGTGTCTCTTACATGCCATCAGCACAGGTGCCTTTTACGTGCCACCGGCATGGGTGCTTTTGATGTCTCTTCCAAAGCACAGCAAATCACCTCAGTCACTTGTTAATGACTTTGTGAAGCTCAACAACCAAAGATCATATTTCACCACCTCGTACCACATCTTCCTGGGTCTAACCCTTCCATAGGTTCCCTCCATGATTAGAGATCATCTCTTCTTTACACAGCTCTCCTCATCCATACACATCACATGAACATGCCAGCACAGTCTTCTCTCTTGCTCACTACATCTGATGCTTCTTATACCCAGTTTTTCTCTTCACACACTTAAACTCTATCCTACATGCACACTGACATTGCACACCCAGCAGAGCATTTTAGCCTCATTTCTTACAAGCTTTTGCATGTCCTCTGCAGGCACAGCATATATAAACGAAAATTCAGAATTTGTGGGTAATCCTATACACATATTTAGTGTGCATAATAAAAATTGGAGAACCAATTAATCGTTGAATATAGTATGAAAAGTAGTTTGCTTTTAGTATTCCTTTTTACTACTGTTTTGATGCAAACTTCTTTCCTAGTTGCCTATTTTAAGTTGTGCGTAATTTACACAGCTTCAAGGTCAATGAGCTTCTGTTTGTTATGTATATGACGCTATATTTAGCTCCCAGGAACAATACTGGGGTAAGAACTTATTTGGAGATCAACAACATTGTTTGTGTGTATGTTGTCTATTTAATCATCAAAAGTCATGTGTAAAAGGAAAGAGGTTATGTGTGTCAATGACTCTCTTTTGCTTGTTTCAGTTATTAGACTGTGGCCATACTGGAGCACTGCCTTGAAGGGTCTTGTCAAAAGGCGGCGAGCTGGCAGAAACTTTAGCACGCTGGGTGAAATGACTAGCGGTATTTCTTCTGCCGTTACGTTCTGAGTTCAAATTCCGCCGAGGTCGACTTTGCCTTTCATCCTTTCGGGGTCGATAAATTAAGTACCAGTTAAGCACTGGGGTCGATATAATCGACTTAATACCTATGTCTGTCCATGTTTGTCTCCTCTATGTTTAGCCCCTTGTGGGTAATAAAGAAATAGGTATTTCGTCTGCCGTTACGTTCTGAGTTCAAATTCCGCCGAGGTCGACTTTGCCTTTCATCCTTTCGGGGTCGATAAATTAAGTACCAGTTACGCACTGGGGTCGATGTAATCGACTTAATACCTATATCTGTCCTTGTTTGTCCTCTCTGTGTTTAGCCCCTTGTGGGTAGTAAAGAAATAGGTATTTCATCTGCTGTTACGTTCTGAGTTCAAATTCCACCGAGGTCGACTTTGCCGTTCATCCTTTCGGGGGGGTCGATAAATTAAGTACCAGTTACGCACTGGGGTCGATGTAATCGACTTAATCCCTTTGTTTGTCCCCTCTCTGTTTAGCCCCTTGTGGGTAGTAAAGAAATATATTTAGTTCTGTTGTTGTTGTTGTTGTTTTAAACTAGCCCCACTTCCCAGGTCAGCTCTATTTGAACAGAATTATGATCATCAACATTTCAGTTGTGACCTTCCATCTTTTTTTCTCCTTGCTCAGAACTCAGGAACACTTTACTCAGGGTGTTCTGTTTCACCTCTTCATTACTGAACACATTAACATACATCAGGCTTACCCAAGGTTACCTGTTCAGTATCATGATCCTGTTAGTTGTTATCATCATCATCGTCGTTTAGCGTCCGTTTTCCATGCTCGCATGGGTTGGACGGTTCAACTGGGGTCTGGGAAGCTAGAAGGCTGCGCCAGGCCCAGTCTGATCTGGCAGTGTTTCTACAGCTGGATGCCCTTCCTAACACCAACCACTCCGTGAGTGTAGTGGGTGCTTTTTACGTGCCACCGGCACGGGGGCCAGATGAGGCTGGCAACGGCCACAATCGGATGGTACATTTTACGTGCCACCGGCACGGAGGCCAGTCGGAGCGGCGCTGGCAATGGCCACGTTCGGATGGTTCTCTTACGTGCCACCGGCACATCATCATTATTATTTAATGTCCATTTGATCTCATCATTTAACAGGTTTTCCATGCTGGCATGGGTTAAATGATTTGACTGTAACTGGTATGCTACAGAGCTGCACCAGGCTCCAGTCATCTATTTTGGCTTGGTTTCTACAACTGGGTGCCCTTCCTAATAGCAGCCTCTATACAGAGTGTACTGGGTGTCTCTTATGTGTCATCAGCCATTTACGTGTCACTGGCATGAGTGCCTTTTATGTGTTAGACAGTTTGACTGGAGCTTGAAAGCTGGAGAGCAACACCAGGCTCTAGTCGTCTGTTTTGGCTTGGTTTCTATGGCTGGATGCCAACCACTCTACAGAGTGTATTGGAAGTCTTTTAGGTGTCAAAAGGTTAAGATGGTATGGTGTAATTTGAGAGAAATTTGGTTGCTGTTTCTAGCAGGTTGAGCAGTCAAGCACTGCTTCTCTTGTCATTATGCAGCCTCCCGCATCTCCTGTTAAATGAAGGATGATTTAGAGGAGGAGGCTAGACAGCAACAACAACAACAGCAATCTTCCTTGATGTGCTTTATTTTCTTATTCTTTTACTTGTTTCAGTCATGTGACTGCAGCCATGCTGGAGCACCACCTTGAAGGGTTTTAGTGAAACAAATCAACCACAGGACTTATTTTTTATAGCCTAGTACCTAATCTATTGTACCCTTTTGCCAAACTGCTAAGTTATAGGGACATAAACACACCAACACCGGTTGGCAAGCAGTGAGCGGGGAACAAACACAGACACAAAGATACATACACATAAATATATACACACACATGTGTGTGTGTGTGTGTGACAAGCTTCTTTCAGTTTTCGTCTACCAAATCCACCTCACAGGACTTTGGTTGGCTTGAGAGGCTGTAATAGAGGGCATGTGCCCAAGGTGCCATGCAGTGGGACTGAACCCAGAGCCATGTGGTTGGGCAGCAAGCATCTTACCTCACAGCCACACCTGATATTTTGCTGGTAATTGCAAATGAGTATTGACATTGCTGTTCAGTTAAGAGGTTTACTTAGTAACTCCATAGTTTTTGAGTTTAATCTCATTACACGTCAACTTGGGCAAGCATCTTTTTTTTCCACACCCTTGGATTGACCAATGAAAACTGAAGAAAGCACTTCAGAGGGAAGGACAATCAATAGAGGAACCATCCCTTTTTTTTTTGAGAAAATACTTCATCTGTCACCTGATTCAACATCAGTTTCTGGGCCTTGGGTGCATTTCCATTCTGTTGCAAGTATCCTGGTCTGAGGAATAACTTTATCCTCCCAGTCATTGTTACCATCATCGTCGTTATCGTCTTCTCATTTTTTTCTTCCTTCTCTTTTTTCTCTTTCATCTCCATCTCCTCCTTATGATGATGATGATGGAGCCTGCAACACAAAATAAAAGAACAACAGAAAATGCAAGCCTCGTAACCACCATTGCTGACTGCCATCACTATCACCTTTAGCAGCACACCAACTTAACCACCACTACTACCACCATAGCCATCACCACAATCAAAACTACCTGCATCATCACCACCAGCACTACCACTATAGCTGTCACCCAAACTATGTTAATCGGCTAATCCACACACACACAAATATATAGTTAAATGTCAAAACAACATAACCTGGCTTGTTGTGTAATTTTCCTAGACGTAAATTTGGTGATTTCTTTTGTTTTAGCTTTTTATTTTAGTTGTATGTGTTTGTGAGTTTCTGGTAGCTTTTCCCTTCCGTTTTTTTTTTTCTATTTTTTGCTAATTTTTTTTTTTTTTTAAAGTTCTGTAGGATGACGGCATAGTTGTTGCTTTTGTTTTTTTTTGTGGTGTTGGCTACATTATCAATAGTTTATAATGTTCTTTTTTTTTTTCGTATTGTTTCATGATCAAAAACTTTAAAACACGTCTTCGAAATTAGAGGAACTTGACTACAATTTTTTTTATGTGTTCCACATAGTTAAGTAGCAATGTGGAAGTATTTGCGGAAATTGTTTGTTAATGCATGTGTGTGTGTGTGTGTGTATTTACTGTACTGGGTAAAATGCTTAGCGGTATTTCCTCTGTCTTTACATTTCGAGTTCAAATTCCATTGAAGCAGACTTTGCTTTTTATCCTTTCGGAATCGATAAGTACCAGTTGAGTATTGGGTTGACGTAATTGATTCATTCACTCTTGTGAAATTGCTGGCCTTGTGCCAAAATTTGAAATCTGAGTCTGTGTGTGTATTTAAGGTGGTGAGCTGGCAGAATTGCCAAGCACTCCAGGCAGAATGCTTAGCGGCATCTCGTCTGTCTGTATGTTCTGAGTTCAAATTTTTCCAAGATTGACTTTGCCTTTCATCCTTTCAAGGTCAATAAAATAAGTACCAGTTACGCACGGGGGTCAGTGTAATTGACTTACCCCTCCCCTGAACTCGCTGGCCTTGTACCAAAATTAGAAGCCAATGTGAGTGTGTGTGTATGTATTAGAGTTATGTGTGTATTTTAATGTATGTGGATGTATGTTTTAGTTCTTGATACATGTGTATGTTTACATATGTGTTTTAGTTATTGTTTACTGTGTGTGTGTATGTATTTATTTCCTAATGTGTGTGTATATTTAATTATTTGTTAATGAGTATGCGTGTGTATGTATTTTAGTTATTACTTAATCTCTGTGCATATATGTATGTATTTTACTAATCTTTTTAGTGTGTATGGATGTGTGTGCATGTATATTTTAGATGGTTCTTAATGTGTTTTTATTTTGTGTGTTTGTATGTTTTATGGATTGTTTTAATGCTTTCCCATTTGCTAACATTATCTTTAATTGATTTTTGCTTAACTCACTCTAAACGTATGTGATATATATAAACTGGCTCTGTCAATTACCATGACACGGGTTCCAGTTGATTTGATCAACAGACCAGCCTGCTCATGAAGTTAACGTGCAAGTTGCTGAGCACTCAACAGATACACATATATTTAACGTAGCTTTCAGAGAGATTCAGTGTGACAAGAATATGTCAAGACTGGCTCTTATAAAATACAGGTTAAACTCATTTTTGCCAGCTGAGTGGACTGGAGCAACGTGAAATAAAGTGCCTTGCACAAGGACACAATTTGCCACTGGGGATAGAATTTCTGACCTTATGGCTGTGAGCCAAGCACTCTAACCACTAAGCCATGTGCGTTCAATTGTGAGATATATATATATAATAAGTTCAGTAAAAATTTAGATTCAGATGATTATGGTACTTAAGTTGAAGGCACCAGAATTTAGTATGGTATTATCCATACAATTTAAAATAAGGTGATTATAATCAAAATAAGCAACAAGGATATCCAGAGGTAATGCAAATTTTGTATAAAATTATACTAATGAGTCCTTCGAATTTAATTAAATTCTATGTTTTTTGTGCAGCTGAAGATTGGTCTACATTTTAAATTGAAGTAATGTTTGCATTGTTCAATTAAATGGAGTTGCATGAAACAATCGTACTGCATTACCTCTGGATATCCTTCTTGCTTATTTTGATTATATATATGGAGTGAGAGAGACAGAAATGTATTTTGATTTACAAATAAGAAAAAGTACTCTGCATGGACAGCTACTTGTCTATCTCAAAAAAATCTTACCCAGGACTAAACTCACAAAGTAGTCTTGGTCAGTCATTGACCAACAGAGACCCAATGAGAGAGAGAAAAAATATATAAAATATATACTTATATGTGTATATATAAATGTGTGTGGTTAAGAAGCCCATTTGCAGTCACATGGTTTTCGGTTCTGTCACAAAAACGACACTTTGGGCAAATGTTTTGTATAACACCAGGTCGATTAATGCCTTAGGAGTGAAACTCAGACACTCCCATGTCCCTGGTGATGGACCTCATTGATTTGGAGGGATTGTTGTCGATCATGGCCTGAATCTCACCACCAAATTCAATAATTCTTTTCTTATCAGAACAATCAGAGTGAGCTTTCCAAGCTGCCATACCTTTGTAATCACCATTAGACTCATCCAACTCTTTCTGAATCCTCTGCGCTATCCTCAGATTAACACCCAAACACTCTGAAATGTTCATAATGGAGCTTCCGGCATGAATTTCAAGCAATGCATCATGTTGTTTTCAAATTTCTGGCAGAGTGAGTTGTGTCATGGTGCTGTTTTCCTCACAGATGGTGTTCAACTGCTGTCAACAAGATCTAAAACAAACTGCACATGCACAAAATCAAAAATATAAAATGATGACAATTTACCCATTGCACCCTATATATATATATGATAGGCTTCTTCAGTTTCTGTCTCCTAAATCCATTTACAAGGCTTTGGTCAGCCCAAGGCTACAGCAGAAGACACTTGCCCAAGGTGCCATGCCAGAGAACTGAATCTGGAACCATGTGGTTGGGAGGCAAAATTCTTACCACTCAGCCACGCCTACACAGACTGACTAAAACAAAAATATAAAAAGGTACCATTTCTATCATTGTAAAACCAATTTCTAGAACCAGCACTTTTACCATTGTCATAATACCATTCTTATTTCTTTACTGCCCACAAGGGGCTAAATGTAGAGGGGACAAACAAGGAAAAACAAAGGGATTATGTCGATTACATTGACTCCAATGTGTAACTGGCACTTAATTTATCAACCCCGAAAGGATGAAAGGCAAAGTCAACCTCAGCAGAATTTGAACTCAGAGCATAGCGGCAGATGAAATACTGCTAAGCATTTCATCTGGCATGCTAACGATTCTGCCAGCTCGCTGCCTTATGATACCATTCTGCCACATCCCTCCCTTATAATACCATCCCTCATAATACCATTCTTATACTGTTACTGTCATAACAATGTAATTTATTTACTGTATCACCATATTGCTCTTGTACAATCTCAACCACCATGGCTTCGGTAACATGCACAACTTCACTCTCATCACACATCACCGACCGCCACCATTGTCGCCACCACCACCACTACTACAGCCTGCACCATGCTCACCTTTGCAGTGCCGTCCAACATGTTCCTCGCTGCTTTTGCCACATGCTACTCATTCTTGTTGCTGTGCCATAACCACTGATCCTTGTTAGATCGTCAGATTTGTCAAGCAGCTCTCATTCTTGCTGCCATACCATACACCACTCGCACTCAACCACACATCACTCACACTCAACCACACATCACTCACACTCACTGTCATGCCAATATATTATTCACGCTGGCAGCCGTACCGGACACGGTTCACCGATCCAATATGCCAGGCATTTCTCACTTCCGTGTATCTGCACCCAAGCTTTGCTTGCCCTTGTAGTTCTGCTGCTGTTGCTGCTGCTGGGCTCCACTTTAACCATTTCAGCTCTTAGCAGACACTTCTACCCCACCACCACCACCACCACCACCCCTGCCATGCACCTCTTAATTTACCATCATTCCAACATCCCAATCATGCGTCATTAACGAATCCAGTGAAATTATCCCAAATCCCACCCCCTCACCCTGCCACTGCCACCACCTTTGGGGAGGAGGCAAGAAAAAGAAAGAAAAGCATAAAAACCAAAAAAAAATACAAAACAAAAAAATAAAACTAAACCATGTAATTAACCTGACTCAAGTTTCTCTGCAAAGTCTGTTAATTTCCTCTCAATTTCAAAAATCTAAAGAACTGCCTCAATTAACAAGATGCTAATTACAACTAGAAGTGTATTTTTTTTTGTTTTGTTTTTTGTTTTACATGTATGCAAACATGTACAACATGTGCAGCAAATGCACACATTTGCAATGTATTTGTTGCATCTGATGCACAACAAATGCTATGCATTGCTTACAATCTCTTCCTTTTTCGTTTACCCTTTATCTCTTACTTGTTTCAGTCATTGGACTACTATGTGGCCATGCTGGAGCACTGACTTGCAAGGGGTTCATTGGACAAATCAATCATAGTATTTTTTTTTTGTTGATCTCAGTCGGTGAGCTGCTAAGTTATAGAGAGGTAGCAAACAAGCACTAGTTGCCAAGCAGCAGAAACAGTGATAAACACACACACAAACACACACAACAGGTTTCATCACAGTTTCCATCTACCAGATCCATTGATAAGGCACTGGTCATCCCAGGGCTATAGCAGAAGATTTGTCCAAGGTTTGATGCAGTGAAATTGACCTCTAAACTCCATACACACACACACGCAACAGGCTTCATCACAGTTTCCATCTACCAGATCCATTGACAAGGCATTGGTCAGCCCAGGGCTATAGCAGAAGACTTGTCCGAGGTTTGATGCAGTGAAATTGAACTTTAAACTCCATGGTTGAGAAGAAACCTTCTTCACCATGCAGCCATAACTGCATCTATAGATATATGTAGATTTCAGAAATTATATAATTTTCGAAAATAGGGAAAAAAATTCTTTTTGTTCTCATGAAATTCACTTTGGAAAATATTTCAGACTGCAAAATAATTTTTAAACATGTCACCTTTTCATTTTTTTTCCACTTTTGTTTTTAAACCATTTATTATTTTTTTATACATACAGACACAGGCATTGACTGTGTGGTTAAGAAACTTGCTTCCTAGTCATGAGGTTTTGAGTTCAGTCTTCCTGCTTGGCACCTTGGACAAGTGTCTTTTACTATAGCCTAAAGTTGACCAATCTTTGTGAGTGGACTCAGTAGACAGAAACTGTATGGAAGCCTGTGATGTGTGTGTGTGTGTGTATGGCTGTGTGATAAGAAGCTTGCTTTCTAAACACATGGTTTCAGGTTCAGTCCCACTGCTTGCCACCTTGAGCAAATGTCTTCTACTATAGTGCTGGGTTGACTAAAGACTTGAGGGTGGATTTGGTAGATGGAAACTGAAAGAAGCCCGTTTTATGTGTTTTGTGTGTGTGTCTCTATGTCTTTGTCCCCACCACCACTTAGTGGTTTGGCAAAAGAGCCGATAGAATAAGTACTACGCTTAAAAAAATAAGTGCTGGGGTTGATACATTTGACTTAAAATTCTTTAAGGCAGTGTGCCCCAGCATGGCCTCAGTCTAATGACTGAAACAAGTAAGAGCTAAAAGATATATATCTATATATAGTCTGAATAAGAAGGCAAAGACTTTTACATTTCTTATTTGGATTATATTTTACTCTTCACTAAACTCACACAATGTTTTACTGTTGTGAAACCAGGATTTTCTACACCTGAAGAATTTTGGTTATTACTCTGCAATCCAACAGTGTTGATAATCCACACCTTGGGTTGTGTGCTGCATTGGAAATACCCTATCTTTCTATCCTACCAGAATCTTTATTTATATTTAAATAGTTAAATATATATAATTTTAGTCCAAAATGGAGGTAAACACTGATAATTAAGGGGTTCCTTAATATGGAACCAATGGTAGCCTTAATCCACAAATAAAAATTCTTTATCCAACAATGCAATGTTGAGCACTCATTCTTATTGTTTGATATTTATGTGTGTGTGTGCATATATATATATATATATATATA
>NC_043019.1:22802311-22842311 GCF_006345805.1 Octopus sinensis | reverse complement strand
TTGTGTCTGTGTAGGCCTAGGTTGTTTTCATATTATAAGAAGACTAGTAATTGTTCATATGGCCCAGTGGTTAGGGCAGCAGACTCGCAGTCAGAGGATCGCAGTTTCAATTCTCAGACCAGGTGTTGTGTGTGTTTATTGAGTGAAAATACCTAAAGCTCCATGAGGCTCCGGCAGGGGGTGGTGGCAACCCCTGTTGTACTCTTTCGCCCCAACTTTCTCTCACTCTTTCTTCCTGTTTCTTGAGCGACGCTGTGATGGACTGGCGTCCCGTCCAGCTGGAGGGAACACATACGCTATAGAAACTGGGAAACCGGGCCCACGAGCCTGGCTAGTCTTGAAAAGGGTACATAAATAAAATAAAAGTAATTGCTCATGCATGCAGTTTCTCCTTTCCTTACTATGTAGTATGGAGAGAAGAGACTGGGGATGGTGAGGATTTATTTCCTCACTAGTGACATAAACAAGAGTGCATTTTGCACCAAAAGCCAATATAAGAGTTTCTCTCACAGTATTCTGCAGTATAATTTGTTCTAACAGAACATCAACATTTAAGTGGGGATAAATATTACCTTATAGTATTAATACTACCTCTGTCACATATATCATCATCATCATCATCATCATCGTTTAATGCCTGTTTTCCGTGCTAGCACGGGTTGGACGGTTCGACTGGGGTCTGGGAAGCCAGGAGGCTGGACCAGACTCCAGTCTGATCTGGCAGTGTTTCTACAGCTGGATGCCCTTCCTAACGCCAACCACTCCGTGAGTGTAGTGGGTGCTTTTTACGTGCCACCAGTACAGGTACCAGGGGAGTCTGGCAGCGGCCACGATCAGTTGGTGCTTTTTATGTGCCACCGGCACAGAAGCCAGTCAAGGCGGCGCTGGCATTGGCCATGTTCGGATGGTGCTTTTTACGTGCCACCGGCACATATATATATATATATATATATATTTTGTAACAAGCTCACTGGCTGATCACGACATCAGTGGCTGACTTGAGGCAGATCTACAGCTGAATGTCCTTCCTGTTACCAACTGTCACCTGTTTCCAAGCGAGCTAATCGTTCACCAAAGCTGGACATTTTCATGGAAGATTGGAAATAAATGACGCTGCATGATGGTGACATTCACTTACAACTATCATGTGCTGTCAAAACAACACAAGCGTACACATGCATGCATGCATGCACATACGCATGTATGTGATGGGATTTTTTTTCAGTTTTCATCTCACACGCTGTAAAGTGGTTGGCATGTGAAAGGGCATCCAGCTGTCGAAACCGGGCCAAACCAGACTGGAACCTGGTGTGGCTCCCGGCCTTACCAGCTCTGGTCAAACAGTCCAACACATGCCAGCATGGAAAATGGACATTAAAGGACAGCAATGATGATGATCTACCAAATGCTCTCACAAGGATTTGGTCAGCTGGGGGTTATATTAGCAGGCACTCACCCAGCGTACCATGCAGTGGGAATGAACCCCAAACTATATAATTGGGAAGTGAACTCAAATATATTTCGTTTTTGGATATTGGTTTGCAAGATTCTTTATATGAGTTCGTGTGTTGAAGCATATTTTGTTGTGTCTGGGGAGAGTCATTCTCTTTTAGTGTCTTATTATTTAACACATTTACCGGTAATATTTCCACTTATTTCTTATTTTTATTTTCTAAAATTTTCGTTGCGTCTTGCAACCTTTTCAATAGTCTTGACTCTCTCAAATATATTTGTTTTTTTTTTTATATATTTATATTTCTTATATTGATCTTTTTCTGTTTTATCATTTTCAGGATGAAATAACCTTTGATGAAATGGATTAATTTTACCGTAAACACATTGAAAGATGCTGCTGCTGCTGCCAATGTCGCTGCTGCTGCTGCTGCTAGAGGAAATGTAACCATATCTTTATACCATTGCACTTAAGGTAAGTTCACAGAAGCTACTTTGACTTAATCTAATTGTTTCTGCCCTCTCCCTTAAAATTGATGGCCTTGTGCCAAAGTTTGACGCTATTATTATTATTATTTATTAAATGGCAAGCTGACAAAATCTTTAACATGCTGGATTTTGACCCTCTTTATGTTTTGAGTTCAGATTCTGCCTTTAGTGACACTGGGGTGCAAATATACGAAGCCCAGTATACTCACCATGGCTACTTGTCTGTTAAGGGTACACCAGGCACATGCATCACAACCATCTCTGCGTAACATAGTGATCTTGTATCAAGATAAACAACACATGACCTTGCAGGTGGGACCTAGTGAGAATTTCTTCTGATTTAATAGTCCATCCTGCCCAAAAGGTCTGTGAATAAGGATTGCTTAAGGATGTCGAACGAACCACCTATGTTTCCAAAGATGAATTATCCAAACCCCAAAGAATTCCTCTCAACACATGGCTATGATGCTCCCCCACTACTTCTGCTCGTGATCAGAGATGCACATATCGTCAGCCACTAAGGGACATGCTCAACTGGTTAAGGTCAAACAACTGACAAGCAAATCTGTGATATTGAGCAGAATATTTGCTGTAGCCCATCTTTTATACCAAGACAAAACAATGTACATGATAACACTTCCAATCAGTTAAGATCAGAAGCCATGAGAGCCACTGCCTGGTACTGCATCAGGGCATTTATCATCATCGTCATCATTACTGTAGTCCAGCCCATCTTTTACACCAAGAGAAAACATGTACATGATAGCACTTCCAATCAGTTAAGCCATTAGAGTCACTGCTCATTATTATTATTATTATTATTGCAAGCTATTAGAATTGTCAGCATTCCAGACAAAACGATGAGGTTTTCCTTCCAGCTTTTTATGCTCTAACATTAAATTCTATTGAGGTAAATTTTATTTTTCATCCTTTTGGATTTAAAGGAATAAATACCACTCAGCTACTGGGGTCAATGTAATTGACTGGACCCCTTTCCACAAAATTTCAAGCCTTGTGCCTATAATATAAGGGATTGTTATTGTAAATTAGCAGAGTTGGTAAAGTATCAAATAAAATGCCTTGTAGTATGTAGCCTGGTGTTTTGGGTTCAGTGTTCAAATCCTGCTAAGGTGCTTTTTACGTGCCACCTGCGCAAATTATTAGCAAAATTGATAAGGTTAAAGAAAACACTTTGTGGTATTTAGTCCCACTAGCAAGAGCTTGTTACATGGCACTGGCACTTTTTACATGGCACCAGCACAGGTCCCTTTTATGTGGCACCAGTACCAGCAGGGTTGCCAAGTACCTTAAGAATGAGAATCCAAGTTCGAAATTTCCCCAAGACACCTGATGAAGGCTGGAGGGTATATCAGCCGAAACATTGTGTTAACAACAAACGAGATGAAGACAAATATCCGTAAAATGTAAATAATGTAAATAAAGACCTTTTAAGTCGGGAGAAGGTGAGGAACTGAAGGAAGTGAATGTGTTGGTCCTCTGCACAAGGGTTAGCTGCTCTTTGGTGCTAGTGGCCTGATGTGATGTATCCCAGTCCACAATGTAGGACAGTAAACAAAGCCAGATTTTTTTTTCTGTTGCCATGTGTGCAAGAGGACATGCACGACAACAATCCATAAAAGCTCATCCAGCATGAAAAGAAATATGATGTAAAGTGATCATCATTATGATGACAGTGGTGATGTATGCTTGCATGTTTACATGTATATATGTGTATATATATATATGTGTATGTATATGGTTTTTGTTTCAGTGTGTGTGTGTGTGTGTGTATTAGGAATAATTTAGAATGGGATTGATTTCAATGAATTCACGGTAATGCGATTTCCAATTTTAATTTGCTTTGAATAAATGCAGTCGTCTTTCAATGCTAATTATCCCAGTCAGTTTGTTGCTGTTCACAGAACAGTAACGCAACATCGTTAGATAAATTGGCAGGCTTGGAGATGAAGTAGAAAGAAGGGAAAAAAAGACAGCGTTGAATTGTTGATTTCTTGGCTTGGCTGCTAAATTTAAACATTTCCCCATTCTCTCTAGTTATCTACCAATGAAATAAAAGTCGAAACTAATAGAAGGCATTATCGAGGGAAGAGCTGCTTCTTATTACTCGACCTACTAACCTATTTAATGCATCTTCCCTCAAGTTATTATTGAAAAAAATACATACAGGGGCAACATTCTATAAAAGCTATTTGATTTGTTATCATTGGAGCAGTTAATAAATCATTTCCTCATGTTGTAGAATGGAATATAATAAAACGGTTAAGGTTTGTCATAGTTAATATTGTGAGAAAAAACCTCTTAGCTGATAATAGTTATGTGGTGAGGAGAAGAAAATGTTAGTTCCTGGACCAATTTTGATTTAATCTGATTTTAATAAGTAAGAGAGACAACTCTGGACATGTTTTGGTATTATTAACCCTCCTCATTGAAAAAATCTTTCTGTATTTACCATATTGAAAAAAATAAATACAGGGGCAACATTCTATAAAAGTTATTTGATTTGTTATCATTGGAACAGTTAATAAATCATTTCCTCACGTTGTAGAATGGAGTATAATAAAACGGTTAAGGTTTGTCATAGTTAATGTTGAGAGAAAAAAACTTCTGAGCTGATAATAGTTATGTGGTGAGGAGAAGAAAACAGTTCCTGGACCAATTTTGATTTAATCTGATTTTAATAAGTAAGGGAGACAAATCTCGACATGTTTTGGTATTATTAATCCTCCTCATTGAAAAAATCTTTCTATATTTACTATATTAGTGAAAATTGTCTGTAAGGGACAATGGCTGGCAGTTATAAGTGAAAGGGGCTTGTCAATACTTATTTTATTCAGGGCTGTGGAATTGAAACAAAAAACTTCAATCTGACTCTGACACTGTTGGCACCTCCAACTCCAACTCCTCTTTATGTAATTAAGTGATTGTGGTCTACATATCTCATAAAGCATATGCATACGCTTGTACTTTGAGTAGGCCTAAATGTTATAACTGGTTCATATTAAAGAATAAAGATGCTGGAGTTAGTATAGTTTTACTAACTATGACTCCAACTCCAGCTATCTCTTGTTTCCGACTCCATGACTCTGGCTCCATAGCCCTGATTTTATTGACTTTAAAAGGATGAAATTCCCAGTTAACTCTGTGGGATCTGAACCAAGAATATTAATTCTTTGAAGAAATGCTCCAAGGATTTTGTCAATCCAAAGCTCTTTGTTAGATTATCAATAACAGAATCCCAATAACTGATGTATAATGATTTCTATTATGTCTTTTAGCATAATAGTAATCCTTTCTACTATAGGCACAAGCCCTGGAATTTGAGGGGAGGAGGATGGCTGATCACATCGACCCCAGTACTTGACTGGTACTTAATTTATCGACATTGAAAGGATGAAAGGCTAAGTTGACCTTGGCGGAATTTGATCTCAGAATGTAAAGATGGATAAAACGCTGCTAAGCATTTTGCCTGGTGTGCTAACAATTCTGCCATCTCACTGCCTTAATAATAATAATGATAATAATAACAATAACAATAATGATGATTTCAAATTTTGGCACAAGGCCAGCAAGTTTGTAGGGAGGAGTAAGTCTCTTACATTGACCCCAGTACTCAGCTGGTACTTATTTTATTGACCCTGAATGGTAAAGTTGACTTTGGTGGAATTTGACCTCAGAATGTAATAATAATAATAATAATAATGATTTCTTTTATAATATTGATGTCTGTCAGTAATGTAGACCAGTAGACCATAATACTAATCATGTCAGAGGTGAATTACCTAGAGAAACCATCAGTGTAGCCACAAAAAAAAAAAGAGAAATTCCAATTTAGGACCCCACATTTAATAACTGACCCCAAAACACTGAAGAAACAACTTTTAAGTCTGCTGTCACTTTTAATTTAGGAAAAATTTAGAATTTCAGTTCAATGGTCAGGGTGGAATTTGTTGCTGTTTCTTTCTCTCCTGGTTTATGTGCCAAGGGCTGTCTCTAAACTTGGCAGTTTTCCTCTGCATGTAACAGCCTCTTTATAACATCCATTAGTCTCCTTTCTACTTAGTCTTTTTTGACATACTGTTTTACAAGTAAAATATTGTGTTGGTGGTGGGGACAAACGAACAGGCAATAAAGTCACTTATTAAACAATGGAAACCAAGAAAGTATCACTGGTTTGAACAAAGCCATCTAACCAAAGTTGAGAAGATGAATGGGAAAGTAAAACAAAAAAATAAATAAAAATGTAGGTTTGGGTATGGCCATTTGGTAAGAAGCTTGCTTCCCAACTATATGGTTCTGGGTTCAGTCCCACTGCATGGCACCTTGGGCAAGTATCTTCTACTATAGCTCCAGGCCAACCAAAGCCTTGTGAGTGGATTTGGTAGACAAGAACTGAAAGAAGCCTATTGTATGTTTGTGTATGTGTGTATATGTGTATGTTTATGTGTGTGGGTGTGTTGTGTATGTCTTTCTGTCTGTGTTTGTCACCCATCACCATTTGACAGCTGGTATTGATGTCTCCGTAATGTAGCGGTTCGGCAAAAGAGACTGATAGAATAAGTACTAGGCTTCCAAAGACTAAGTCCTGGGGTTGATTTGCTTGACTAAAAGGCGGTGCTCCAGCATGGCCACAGTCAAATGACTGAAGCAAGTAAAAGAGTAAAAGAGTAACATGAAATTCTGTTGGAATGTTTTGATTTACTTTAAAATATGAAGTGTGTAGGAGAAATCTCAAGTTGGTATCAAAAGAGTTGAATTTCTATCCTTGGTTTCACATTGGTTGAGTGATGTTCTGTAAGCACTTTTTATTAAATCCAAACTACTATACTTAAGATCTGATTTCCTACTTTACTACTAACCAAATAATCTCAGACAAATTTCCACTTTTGACTTCTGAGAGAACTGAGAAAAGGGTTGTGTAAAGAGAATTTGCTCAGTTTATTAATTTTGCTGTTAAATCTTCTCTTTTTCCTTTGATACCAGATCCACCAGAGACAGCTTCTGGTTCCAAACTTCCCAGTTTAAAACCTTCCATCATAAATTTTATAGAAGAACCCAACACCAATTTCGTAATGGAAAAAATAATTAATTTTAGTAATGCTTTTTTAATTTTTTTCTTCTCATTATTATCATTATTAGTTTCCAAATTAATTGAAATGTAGGATAGTGTATCTCATTAGAAATCTAGTCACGAACAGATTAAATATTGGTTTAGCTTGAATCTTGTTGAGATTATCAGACATTGAGTACATGGAGAGCCTGCACAAGGTCACTTTTCCATTTGCTAGAAATAACAGCCAAATCTTTCTTTCTTATCACTATACCACAATGGTTCTTTGGGGAGTTGTAAGTTCGCAAGAAGATGATAAATATTAAGGGATTACTAGGAGATGCTGCATGTTTATGGGAAGCAGGGTCATTACATTTCTTTGAAATAAATTATTTAGACAAGGTTCAATAATTTAAACACATTTTTGAAAAAAAATCTTTGTTGGGATTAAAATATGCATTGGACATTGTGTATTCAGTGAGTAGAAGCTTGATTGATGATGCACCAAGATTAAATATGCTTTTATTATATAAATTTTCATCTCCTTTAGTAATTTCTAGGAACACAAGTTCTAGCAAATATCTAAAAAGCAGCTCAGTCTAGAGACAATTATATCATCATCATCACTGTTTGATATCTGTTTTCCATGCTGGCTTAGGTTGGAGGGTTTGATAGGAGCTGGCCAGCCAGAGAGCTATCCAGGCTCTGATTGTCTGTTTTGGTTTGGTCTCTATGGCTGGATACCCTTCCTAACACCAACCACTTTACAGAGTGTACTGGGTGCTTTTTATGTGATTGCTGGCATGCTTGTTCTTTACTTGTTGCTAGTATGAATACACTTTACATGGCACCAGTATGAATGCCTTTTACATGATACCAGTATGATATAATTCGGATAATAAGCCACTGCACAGGATTAGTTTCTGTTGGATTAAAATAACTGGTGATACATTTGTTTCCTTCCTTCCTTCTTTTTCTCAAAATATAGAATATGGTTATTTGTAAACCTCATATAGTGAAACGGGCCACTGTATTACAAAACTGTTGAGAAGCACAGTTCAGCCGTCTTTAAAACAAAGTAGTGGAGGTGCTTCGGCATATTATTTGATACATTTAATAATTTGAGAGAAATTGTTCAAAAAGACTGGATGGGCAAGGTTGAATCGTCTTTGATTATAAACAGATCTACCTGACCAGGATTAACTCTTTGGCATTCAGATTACTCTGTCAAATGTAAAGCCTGTTTAATCACATTGTTTTGAATTAATTGTACAGCATCTTGTAACTCTGAGATTTTGATGATGTCCCTGTTTATTTTTAGAATGACTTTGTAGGGTAGGTGTGAGAGGTCAGAGCTGGCTGGTTTGAGCATAAAACAGGAAGACAATTTTGGCCTGATATGGCCGGTTTAAACACTAAGGGGTTAAGCAACAACAACAGGCGCAGGAGTGGCTGTGTGGTAAGTAGCTTGCTAACCAACCACATGGTTCCGGGTTCAGTCCCACTGCGTGGCATCTTGGGCAAGTGTCTTCTGCTATAGCCCCGGGCCGACCAATGCCTTGTGAGTGGATTTGGTAGACGGAAACTGAAAGAAGCCTGTCGTATATATGTATATATATATATATGTGTGTGTGTATGTATGTGTGTGTGTTTGTGTTCGTCCCCCTAGCATTGCTTGACAACTGATGCTGGTGTGTTTACGTCCCCGTCACTTAGCGGTTCGGCAAAAGAGACCGATAGAATAAGTACTGGGCTTACAAAAAAGAATAAGTCCCGGGGTCGATTTGCTCGACTAAAGGCGGTGCTCCAGCATGGCCGCAGTCAAATGACTGAAACAAGTAAAAGAGTAAAAGAGAGAGCCTCTTTTGTTTTTTTGGTTTGAGAAGGAATTTCAGCACCCACAACTCTTTAGCATTCAGGTTATTCCATTAAATGTAATCCTTATTTATTTACATTGTTCTGAGTTAATCTTGTAGCTTTTGAGATTTCAGTGATGTGATAGTTTATTTTCAGAATGACATTGTAGGGTAAGTGTGAGGGGGGTGGGCAGATCCGGCCAGTCTGAACATAAAGTAGGTAGATTATTTTAGCCGGATATAACCGATTTAAATGTTAAAGGGTTAAAGTTTCCAAGGCTGGAGGAAGTAAGGAAAAAAAGGGGGTTGCTCTCAAACCAAGGGTTTCGTTTTCAGTAATTAGCAAGGAAGGTATTACTTATGAATTATTAATAATATTAGGTCCTCTGACTGACAAGTATTTTTTTTGTTTTACCAATTCTTAGAAGGATGAAAGGTGAAAGTTGTACCTTGGTGAGATTTGATCTCAGAATGTAAAGAGCTGAAATGTAACTAAACACCACAAGCCGCTCTAATGTGCCTGACATTCTAATGTTTCCATTATGCCATTATTAATCAGATCATTAACCTCCCCACCCAGCCTATTGGCCCATATTGTTGACAGGTAAATCCCTTAAGGACTGACAATTACTTGAGGTGAGACATCAATCTCTCTCTCTCCCTCTTTTCGTGATATTTAATTTGATATATATATAGCCCCTAGAGTCTGCTCCCTTCTTGGGTCAGCTGTTCTAACTTTCACTCTTAATCGATTTCATTATTCCCTTTCCTTTTCCCCTTCTCTCTCCCTCCCTCTCCCTCTCCTCCTCCAGCTATCTATCTATCTATCTTTTATTGTTTACTTGTTTCAGTCATTAGACTGCGTACATGCTGAGACTGTGTGTAGAAGAATTTTAGTGGAATGAATCTGCCTCAGTATTCTATTTTAAATCTGGTACTTATTCTATCAGTTTCTTTTCCTGAACCATTAAATTATGGGAACTCAAACACATCAACACTGACACCTCATCATTACCATCTCTTTTCTGTCTTTTCATCCAGCTGAGTTGTCTCCATTATAACAAGACACCTGTTCGTCTCCCTTTTATCATATTTTAACCTCTCAACACCTGACATAAAATCACCTCCTTCTTCTCAACTACATCTCTACTCTCTTAAAGAGTCTTTTTCTCTGTCTTGTGAGTTACTTGGAAACCTTACTTGTGCTGGCACCATGAAGAAAGCAATCAGTACACACTGTAGTGGTTGGCATTAACCCTTTAGTGTTCACATTATTCTGACAAAATTAGTGCTTCTTCATCCACATTGCTTTGAACTAATCATGTATTATCTTGTAGCCATGAGATTTTGATGAGGTAGCTGTTAATTTTTAAAACGATATAGTAGGGTTGGTGTGAGAGACCAGATCTGGCCAGTATGAACATAAAACAGGCAGAATACTTTTGGCCGGATATGGCCGGTTTAAATGCTAAAGGGTTAACCCTTTAGCATTTAAGAACATCCAACCTAAAAAAACTGTACCAAAACTCACATTGGAGTTTGTTGCAGTCATCTTGCTCATCAGATCCTGTTAAACTGTCCAAGCCATGCCAGCATCTAAAACAAACAGTAAATGATGACAATAATAATGATGATGGTTACCAGGTGTTAGTCAAAGGTTAATTATGGTCTATGATGGTGACAAATAGTTCTGCTCATTTCGTTTATGATTCAGAATGAAGTTTATTTCCTTCCTATCATTAATATTTTGCTCTATCATTCATTCACAATGTCATCTTTTCTTCTACATTTTTGATTATTTCTTGTGGCAGTGTAACAGAGTTGTTTTTTT
The DNA here is from genome assembly GCF_006345805.1 of Octopus sinensis. Lineage (NCBI taxonomy): Eukaryota > Metazoa > Mollusca > Cephalopoda > Octopoda > Octopodidae > Octopus > Octopus sinensis. The sequence continues at coordinate 22,831,615 of NC_043019.1, read as the reverse complement.
TTGTTTTTGTTTTTTCCTCCCTTCTCTTCAGGAGTAAGGATAATTAAGTCTGATTAAAAAGCAAAAGGTGAAAATTAAAATTCAGATAAAATTAAGATTTCTATATTGTGTGTGTGTGTATAATATATATATATATAAGGAGAGAGAGAGAGAGAGAGATACACACACAAAATTTTTGTTCTCATTTAATTATCTGTTCATTCCAAATTTAATTATTTCTATCATTTGACTTCACTAAAATCTCTACTTTGGAGAAATAATAATAATAATAATAATAATAATAATAATAATAATATTACTACCCATGTATTTTAATTTAACTTAAAAAAAAAAATGAATGAACTATTGAGTTTAGCTTAATGGCCTACCAATGTATACTATGAGTTTCTTTGCCCTAGGAGTCGGGAAGACACTCGGCAAGAAATGGAAGCAAATTTGAAAGAAGAAAAAAAAAAAAAAATAATGGTTTCAAATCTTGGCACTAGGCCAGCAATTTTGGGGGAGTGGTAAGTCAATTGCATTGACGCCAGTGTTCAACTGGTACTTATTTTATTGACCCTGAAAGGATGAAAGCCAAAGTTGACCATGGCAGAATTTACACTCAGACAGATGAAATGCCGCTAATCACTTTGCCTGGCATGCTAACGATTCTGCCAGCTCACTGCTTTATAATGGTTTCATATTTTGGTGCATAGTCAGCAACTATGTGGGAAGTGGGTATGTCAACTGCATTGACCTCAATACATCACTGGTACTTTATTTTATCGTTCACAGGGGGGTGAAAGCAAAGTTGACTTCAGCAGGAATTCAAAGTGGAACATGAAGGGTTTGAAAAAATGCTGCAAAACATTCTGTCTGCTACATTGCTTCTGCCAACTCACTGCCTTCTTTCATGGAAATGTAAAAAAAAAAAAAAACTCTGACACAGGTGCAGGTGTGGCTATGTGGTAAGAAGTTTACCTCCCAACTGCATGGTTCTGGGTTCAGTCCCATTACCTGACACCTTGAGCAAGTGTCTTCTATAGGTTTGGGTTCACGAAACCTTTGTGAGTGGATTTGGTAGACAGAAACTGAAAGAAACCCATTATATAAATATGTGTATAGGAAAACACAACATATGCACAGAATCAGAACCTTTTTTGAAAAGGTTCATGGCATTGTTTTTCTCAAAAATAATTTCTTTAGATAGTTAGTAACTTTTAAAAAAAATCTCTATATATCTATCTATATTATAATGGTGAAAGCTGCTTATTAATTAGGTGTGTAACAGTTATTAAAAGAAAGTAATCATTAAAGGCAAGCCTGTCTGGAAAAGTATTTTATAAATTCATGTTCTAAGAAATTTCCTGTTGTTTGGATTTCTGAACGTTATTGAATATTTGAACTACAAGATTTTCACAAATTTAAATATTCATTGCATTCACTGTAGAGTAGAGTTAATAAACAATATTAATTTTTTGCAGGCGAAGTTTTCCGTTTTCATTTACAACAGTCTCTCACTCTCTCTCGCCTCTATTTACATTAATGATAATTTAATTTACATTCATTTCAATGTTTTCATTTCAAGATTTAATTCGCGATTTGCAAAACACACACTTTATATTCTATATACGTAATGTAAAAAAACTATTTATTGAATGAATGAATGCTATTAGACAAAATAGCTGTATAACTTTGAGGCTTATTTTTGATAAAATGAAAAATTTTTAATATACCAGTAAACATTTATTTTTTTGAAATTAAGAACTAATTTTGTTGGTATGGCTGTTTAGAACGCTATAAGCCTTACATAATAACTATGTGATAGCTGCTATTTCTAGCATGCTAAACCTTGAAGTTTGTTTAAATTAGATATATTACAACTATGACAAATTATTAAAATATTTACTAAGCAAGTGAAATTTTTAATAAATTGAAGTTTTCAGAAAAATTTGCTTTCTGAACTTCCTTTTATTATTGGATATTTCAAGTTCATAAATTTAAATATTTGGTCCAAAATAGTTTTTAATGAACTTTTATTTCTATGATTTTTTTCATTTCATTTTTTATTTCATTCATTGTTTGCAATGTTCTCTCTCCTCACTCTCACTCTCTTACACGCACATACACACACACTGTCTCTCTTAATATAAACACACACACAGAGTATCTCTAATATAAACACACACTCCAGGTTTGAACAGTAGAAAACCACCTGGAGGGAAGTCTTTCTGCTAGTGTATATATATATATATATATATATGCACACACATGTCTATGCAGGGTGGATCAAAAGTCATACACCAAAACGTTTAACGTTCTATTATTATTATTGTTATCATACAGTAGTCTTATTTTTATCATGTACTTTTACTGCACTACCAAGTACAGCTTTGTGTGCCTTGGGTATGTGCTGTGATTTGTTGTGATGCTTTTATTTTTACTGAATTTAAAGTGTTTTATGTTGGATGTGTGCAGTGCCTAGTAGTGAGATTTTCTGTATGTTATATATACTTGTAAGTCCTGGTGTTTTTGTTATGTATTTGTCTGAATGTTTTTTAATTATACCTAATGTACCTACTATAATAAGAATTGTTTCTGCTTTTAGGTTTTTCCTTCGAGTTAACTCTGTTTCTAGATCTTTGTATTTTGAAAGTTTCTCTGTTTCTTTTAGAGAAATATTGTCATCTGTTGGTATATATACAATGATTGAAAAGTATTTTTTCTTCATGATCGCTGACAACTATATCTGGCCCATTGGCTTTAATTTCTCTATCTGTGTGTATTGGCATATCCCAGAGTATGGTTGCTTTCTCATTTTCTGTGACCTTTCCTGGTGTGTGCCTATACCAAATTTTTTCTGTTGTTATTCCATAGTGTTGGCTTAGCTTCCAGTGTATGTAGGTCCCAACTCTGTGGTGTCTATGAATATATTCCCTCTCAGCCAAAACTGGGCAGCCAGAGACAATATGATTTATTGTTTCTTCTCCATCTCCACATATTCTGCAGTTACTTGTATTTCTCTCCATTACATGTTTTTGGTGATTTCTGGTGGGAAGGCTTTGAGCTTGTGCTGGAATTTAAAATCCTTCAGTCTCTGCTTTGAGTCCTGAGCTTCTCAGCCATTATTGGAATTTTGCTTTGTCTATTTCTTTTCTGTTTAGCTTAACCCAATATTTGCCACCTAGGGGCTTTTCTTGCCATCGTTTTATCATGATACGTTGCTGTTCCAGTTTTAGTTTGGATTTCAGTTGTTTTACAACTTTTGTTGTTTCTTCTTTTTCTTCATAGTTGTTAAGTACTATGATTTCTTTTTTGTATTTGTCAGCTTCCCTAAAGACAGAAAACAGTTTATTGTTTTGTTCATGTTTTGTGGCTATTTGTATTAGTTTTCCTTGCTTCTGAAATAGGTATTTCTGTAATCCGATGGTAGTTATTTTGTTATTATTATTATTATTATTAAAAGGTGGCTAGCTGACAGAATTGTAAGCATGCCAGGCAAAACGCTTAGTGGAACTTCGTCTGAGTTCAAATTCACCAAGGTTGACTTTACCCTCCATCCTTTCAGAGTCAGTAAGCCTAGTACTTATTCTATCGGTCTCTTTGGCCGAACTGCTGAGTTACAGGGACGTAAACACACCAGCATTGGTTGTCAAGCGATGTTGGAGGGGGACAAACACAGACACACAAACACACACATGTACACATGTATATACATAAACATATATACGACGGGTTTCTTTTCAGTTTCCATCCACCAAATCCACTCACAAGGCTGTGAACCCGAAACCATGTGGTCAGTAAGCAAGCTACTTACCAAGCAGCCACTCCTGCTATATATATGTATATGGTGCACTTGTAAACATTTTCTGTCTACCTAGTTTTGTTTACATGGCACTTGTTGACCTTGGGGCTGTAGTAGAATGTACTTGTCTAAAGTGCCACACAATGAGACAGAACCTGAAATTCTGTGGCTGCAAAGGAAACTTCTTAACTAGACCGCGACACCTTTGCTGCTTTTCTTAAAGTAAATGCCATTTTGTAAATATGCTTCATGTGTGCTAAAAATATGTTCTTGGGAAGGAAATGAAGGTCACAGCCTTTCAAATATATTTTTGTATGTGTCTATATATATATATGTATATATATATATATACATATATATATATATATATATATATATATATATATATATCATCATCATCGTTTAGCGTCATATATATATATATATGTATATGTATGTATATATAGGTGTTATAGATTCTATAATTCAAAAGTTGCAAGAAGAAAAAGAATCGCCACCACCATCATCATCATCATTGTCAAATGGCATTTTCGGCTAAGTGTTAGAAGATTGAAGTGCTTCTAGGCAGATCTTCTGTGAATGATCTGAAGAAAATAGTGTTTCTTAGAAGTCATATGTATTCTAAAATTATTGTTATTATTATTGTTGTTGCTGTTGTTATTATCATTATTATTGCTGCTGCTGCTATTACCGAACCAGCAGCAGCAGCAGCAGCAACATGGCTATTTAGTCTCGAAAATAACATTGACTTCTCATATGGTATTAACTTTCAGGGAATTTTATAACAGACTATTGATTTTTTTTTTGTTTTTTTTTTTTACCTCCCCTTCTGTTAAACTACAACTCCTTCCACTGCTACCACCACTGCTGCCACTAGTACTGCTCCCGCCTCTCTTTGCTGCTAAATATCGTGCTCTTTCAAAAATTCACTACTACCGACCAATACTTTGAACGATACATAGCAACTTGATAGCTTTGCTTAGATTTCTTGAATGCAGCTCAGTTCGTGAAGTGAACTTCATTTGATTTTAGCATAGTAACAGGTTTTATGTATGTGAACATGTACATGTATATGTATGTATCTATCTATCTATCTATATATATATATGTGTGTGTGTGTGAATATATGAGCACACACATATATAGGCACACACACCTCTATAACTACATATGTGTTTATACACACATATGTATTATACATACATAATGTACACAACACACACACATGTGCACATATATACATATATATATATATATATATATAGAGAGAGAGAGAGAGATTGATAGATATAGATGCATTTATATATATAGTTAGATGGAAGATTCTGCATAACTAAAATACAGTTCTTCAGCAAACAAACAAACAAACAAAAAAGAAAAAGGGAAGGGAACAAAAAAATCGGCATATTGTTTTCCATCAATTTAGACTGAAGAATGCTTGTTATCAAAAATTACATCCATCCCACAACTCTTCGATCATTTGTCTTGTTATTCATCTCACCATCAATCATCCCTCTTATTGTTCATCTTGCCAGCCAGCCAGCCGACTAACCAGCCAACCATCTTGTTGGCCAACCAACCGTCTTATAAGGTTCCATTGTTGGAACTATACCTTTCCTGTAACCTCTTTCTTTTAATCTTGTTACAGCAGCAGTTGGCTGTTGCTTCTGAAAATTATTGGCTTTCTCTTGATGCCAATACAGAAGAACTCCAACTGTAAAAATACACTAAATCTAGCAGACTTCTCACATCTCACTTTTAATTTTCTTTCTCCCTCCACCCCAGCTCTTTCCTGAAATTCTAACTGACATGGCCAAGTAGTTCAGGAGTTAGTTTTTCGAATTGCTTGGTATCTTGGTTTCTGGTTTCAATTCCATTTCATAGCACCTTGAGTTGACTTAAGCCTTGTGAGTGAAATCAGGTAGATAGAAACTGCTGCAGAAGATTACTGGATGGTCTTAACTATGCTCTTGTTAGGGGGTTAGTGGATTTGGTTTGTCACCCCATTTTATACCACTGCCATCACTGTTTGGCCTTTGGTTTCTTTTGCAGATTTCATTCTGTTGCAAGTATTTGTATCAACTTTCCAGCTTGAAGATATAATTTTTCTCCCTTCCCTCTACCAGGCTTGGCCCCTCTCATTCAGTGTCCCTAGTTTAGGTCCATAGTGTAACTATATTGCTCTGAAAGCAAAGGTCAGCTACATGAAATTAACTGCATCACCATAAAATGTTTATGTGAATTTGGTTTGACCAATCACATTGGCTGGTGGGTAACCAAATTAGTAGTTGACTTAGAAATAAGTTTTGTGAATTTTCCTAATGAATAGTTTTGCTGAAAATTCTAGAAGCTTTGCTAAAAGTTATAAAATGTCATTGTGGTGAACTCTCAAACAGAAGAGCTTGAGGTTCTACTCAGAACTCTGTTGGTCAGTTTCGTGATAAGATGCTCTAATTTTTTTCAATTTATTCTGTCATTAATAATCATGAATGATTTTCATATAAATAACTAAAATATTTCATGTAATGAGAACTTGCAACTATCGCATTTATTCTCATCTCCTCTCTTGTATGACATTCTGTTTGAATTATTGATGTATATATGTAAATGCAAACGTTCCAGGTAATAAAAATGTATGGAAATTTATATAAATATTTGTGTGGTCATTCTCAACTTCACTAGGCTGTGTGTGAAGTTGTTGGAAGATTGAAGTGCAAAGTTGAGCAATAAATTATGGTCATTCTCAACTTCACTAGGCTGTGTGTGAAGTTGAGAATGACTATACAAACATTTATATAAGTTTCCATACATTTTTATTATCTGGAACATTTGCATTTACATATGTACAACAATTCAAACAAAACAGCATACAAGAGAGGAGCCGATAGTAAATTTGATACTTGGATGCTTGCACTGCATAAAATATTTTAGTTATTTTTATGAAAATCATTCATGGTTATTGATGACAGAATAAATTGAAAAAAAAAAAAAAAGTGAGAACATCTTTTCTCAAAATTGACTGACAGTTCTGCATAGCACCTAAGATTGTTCTGTTTGGAAGGTCTGAAAACACTAATGGCCTTTATGTAGATCAGGGGTTCTCAACCATCTTTTATCTATGGATCCCTTTGATTACTATTTTTATTCTGGTGGACCCCTATAGCCATTTGATGTTAAAAAACTAGTTTTATAGAAACTTGTGTAGGTTGGACTATGTAAAATGTTAAAGAAACCCAGCTGGTTTTTGCAATACATAACCAATACATACATCTAAAGCAAAATTTTTTTCAGGGGCCCATAAAATACTGAAAATCTTATATGGATCCTCTGAGGTGAACCACTGATGTAGATGCTCAATCTGCTAGAAATAGCAATCAAAACTCTAAACTCTCCCACATAAGCCCACTGCACTCTTATTTCATAAACAGGAAGAATACATCAGATGATACAAGCCTAGCTACGTATCATCTGAAAAAACAAAATAACAAAAAAAAAAAATCCCAAGAGATTAGATGGTTGCATTGTCTAGAACACCTTTTATCATTATTGGTGTTGCTTACAGCTGCATAAGGTAGATAGGTCAAAGAGTATTGATTAAATATTAATGCTGACCTGATGCTAAACAACAATAAACTCTAAACCAAACATGTTATCTAGTCTTTTTTTCCCTCAATAGAGGCTGCAGCGTTCTGAATATAAGTAAACATTTTATGCTAATGCAACTGATAATTTGCTGGTTACATGATGCACGGAGCACCATAATGGAAACGGTTTCAGCAATGAATATATAATGTGCTCTGTGTACATGGAGGATGATAACAGCAGCTGATGTTATTCCTGTTTTTCTCTTTGTTTTTTTTTTTTTTTCAATAGAAATTCTAACGTAATGATACCGATTCCATGTGTTGGTTCATGATCAGATTGATAGCTAATCAATAATCTTTCACAAGTACCTGGTCTAAGTTGATGCCTTCCAGGTAGATATTTAATAAATGGTTGCAATCGAAAATCAAACATATATCGTGTATGTTTATGTGCGTGTATGTATGTACATATATATATATGTATGTATATGTATATATATCTGTGTGTGTGAGTGTGTGTATATATATATATATATATATATATATATATATATATATATATGCATGCACATACGCTTACGAACACAAACATAAGCGCATGATCAAGTGCTTAGGCTGGTGGGCTTACAATCATAAGGATTTGATTTCAATTCCTGCCTGGCAGTGTGTTATGCCCTTGGGCAATGCACATTTTTTCACATTGCTCTAGTTTTTATTTATTCAATTGTAAATGTGTTGAAACAGTCAAGCATGGTGCAGCCCAGCCTTCTCTCTCTTTCTCCCTACCAGCTGTCACAATCATTGAAGTTCCACTAGGACAAGGGTAGGAGAATCAACAGAGTTCATGACAATTAGCAAGACATAGCACATGATATCTTATTGTCATACTCACTTATGAGTGATAGCTAAGTTGAAGCCTATATATATTCTTTTATTCATTTCTGCACCCTCAGTCATTATTAGTAACAATTGAATTTTTTCTTTTTGGTTTTATATTGTGTCTAGCCACCTTCATATATATTTTATATATATATGGCGCAGGAGTGGCTGTGTGGTAAGTAGCTTGTTTACCAACCACATGGTTTTGGGTTCAGTCCCACTGCGTGGCACCTTGGGCAAGTGTCTTCTACTATAGCCTCGGGCCGACCAAAGCCTTGTGAGTGGATTTGGTAGACGGAAACTGAAAGAAGCCTGTCGTATATATGTATATATATATATATATGTGTGTGTGTGTGCACGTGTATGTTTGTGTGTCTGTGTTTGTCCCCCCAACATCGCTAGACCGATGCTGGTGTGTTTATGTCCCCGTCACTTAGCGGTTCGGCAAAAGAGACCAATAGAATAAGTACTGGGCTTACAAAAGAATAAGTCCTGGGGTCGAGTTGCTCGATTAAAGGCGGTGCTCCAGCATGGCCGCAGTCAAATGGCTGAAACAAGTAAAAGAGTAAAAAAGAGTAAGAGTATATAATCATCATCATCATTTAACGCCCGCTTTCCATGCTGGCATGGGTTGGATGTTTTGACTGAGGACTGGCAAACCAGATGGCTGCAATCTGATCTGGCAGAGTTTCTACAGCTGGATGCCCTTCCTAATGCCAACCACTCCGAGAGTGTAGTGGGTGCTTTTACATGCCACTGGCACGAGGGCCAGTCAGGTGGTACTGGCAATGGCCATGCGCAAATGGTGTTTTTTACGTGCCATCTGCACACACTTTACACTCTAAGTAGTCAAGAAATAAACTGTAACCTTGGATGCCAGTTAAAAGAAGTTCACTATAAAATACACTGGCTGAAGAAACCTGCCTTGGCATTTTACATAGAGAAATTCATTATCTGCCTGGATATTATATCCCTCCTCTTGTTATACACACACACACAAATTGTGGGCTTTTTTCAGTTTCTGTCTACTAAATCCACTCACAAGGCTTTGGTTGGACTGAGGTTATAGTAGAAGACATTTGCCCAAGGTGTTATGCAATACGATTGAACTCAGAACCATGTGCTTGGGAAGCAAGCTTCTTTCCACACATCCATGTGTGCTTATCTTGGTCAACCCTTTAGCATTAAGATTACTCTGTCCAATGTATTGCTTATTTATTCACATTGTTTTCAGTTAATCACACATTATCTTGTAGCTTCAAGATTTCAATTATGTGAATGTATATTTATAGAATGACATTGTAGTGTAGGTGTGAGAGGTCAGTGGATCTGGTCAGTTTTAACATAAAACAGGCAGAATATTTGGGCTGAATGTGGCTGTATTAAATGCTAAGCCTTAACCCTTTAGCATTCAGATTACTCTGTCAAATGTAAAGCCTGTTTAATCACATTGTTTTAAATTAATTGTACAGCATCTTGTAACTCTGAGATTTTGATGATGTCCCTGTTTATTTTTAGAATGACTTTGTAGGGTAGGTGTGAGAGGTCAGAGCTGGCTGGTTTGAGCATATAACAGGAAGACAATTTTGGCCTGATATGGCCGGTTTAAACACTAAAGGGTTAAATAACACTGTAACAAAAAATTCTATGTCCTTCCCAAAACATTTGCCATTTTGTGTCTTTCTAAATTAGGAATCAATAACTTTTCATGTTTTTTTGTTTTTTGTCCCTTAGTTATTCTTTACATTTTGATTATCACAAGACTCCGCACCTCCAGCTTTCACCCCCGTCCCTTCCTCAACATATCAAAGTAATTTCAGTTCAAACGACCTCATTACGGTGGCAATTGTTATTGTTGCTGCTGCTGCTGTACTGCATTACATTATTATTATTATTATTATTATTATCATTATTATTATTATTATCATCGTTGTTGTTGTTGTCATTGGTGATAATCGTGGGAACATTGCTGTATGAGTTTCTCATTCCATTCAGGTTAAAACGAGTCCTCTTAAAAATAGCTCACCATCGATATCACCTTTTATTTGAGCCACCGGGGGAAATAGTCAGGCTGTGATTTGTGTCTTGTTCATACTGTTGTTGTTGTTTAGTCCTCAGTTTGTCACCAGTTGAGCAACACAATAATCAATGATGTTCCAGCCTGGCCCATCCTGTCTCTCATTTTGCATTTTCAGTCCAAAATGCTCTATACTCTCTTTACTCTTTTACTTGTTTCAGTCATTTGACTGCGGCCATGCTGGGGCACCACCTTTAGTCGAGCAAATCGACCCCGGGACTTATTTTTGTAAGCCCAGTCTATCGGTCTCTTTTGCCAAACCACTATGTGACGGGGAGGTAAACACACCAGCATCGGTTGTCAAGCAATGCTAGGAGGACAAACACAGACACACAAACATACACACAAACATACATATATATATATATATACATATATACCACAGGCTTCTTTCAGTTTCCGTCTACCAAATCCACTCACAAGGCTTACCCAATAGTAGAAGACACTTACCCAATGTGCCACGCAGTGGGACTGAACCCGGAACAATGTGGTTGGTTAGCAAGCTACTTACCACACAGCCAGTCCTGCGGCTATTATTATCTTGTAGCTTCAAGATTTCAATTATGTGAATGTATATTTATCATTTTTTTTTTCCTTTTTCACAACAATGTGGTGGGATTTTATCAACAAGCTCATCCTTCTGGAGAAGGGTGAGGTTGTTGATAAGAGGAAATACCAATCAAGTACTGGGTCAGTATAATTATCAATACACCCAAATCTTATTTCTTTATTGCCCACAAGGGGCTAAACATAGAGGGGACGAACAAGGAGAGACAAAGGGATTAAGTCGATTATACTGACCCCAGTGCGTAACTGGTACTTAATTTTATCGACCCCGGAAGGCTGAAAGGCATAGTCGACCTCGGCGGAATTTGAACTCAGAACATAGTGGCAGACGAAATACCTATTTCTTTATTACCCACAAGGGGCTAAACATAGAGGGGACGAACAAGGACAGACAAAGGATTAAGTCGATTATATTGACCCCAGTGCGTAACTGGTATTTAATTTATCGACCCCGAAAGGCTGAAAGGCAAAGTCGACCTCAGTGGAATTTGAACTCAGAACATTGCGGCAGACGAAATACCGCTAAGCATTTCGCCCGGTGTGCTAACGTTTCTGCCAGCTCGCCGCCTTAAATACACCCAAATCTGATGCTTTGTGTGTATGTGAGCCATCAATAGAAATGCAGTTTGACTGTGATGGAGCTGACATAGAGTCCAAGACATTGCATCTATCACCATCCTGATAGTTTGTTTAATCAGAATCATATTGACCACTGTTCTCTCCAGTAGTGTGGTCCGGTTCTAAAGTGAGGAGGGGCAAGCACATAAAAAGGACACCATGACACACACCAAACAATTTTTACTCCTTTCTCTTATATTATGCAAAATATTTCATTAGCTATAACATACATGCCCGGATTTTTAGGTGTAGGAGTGGCACACACATACAGAGAGAGAGAGAGTGTGCTTATGTGTCACTATTGGAAGAAATGTTACACACAGGTGCAGGAGTGGCTGTGTGGTAAGTAGCTTGCTTACCAACCACATGGTTCCGGGTTCAGTCCTGCTGCGTGACATCTTGGGCAAGTGTCTTCTGCTATAGCCTTGCGCCGACCAAAGCCTTGTGAGTGGATTTGGTAGACGGAAACTGAAAGAAGCCCGTTGTATATATGTGTGTATATATATATATATATATATATATATATATATATATATGTGTATGTGTGTGTGTGTGTGTATGTTTTTGTGTCTGTGTTTGTCTCCCCAACATTGCTTGACAACCGATGCTGGTGTGTTTACGTCCCCATAACTTAGCAGTTCGGCAAAAGAGACCGATAGACTAAGTACTAAGCTTACAAAGAATAAGTCCTGGGGTCGACTTGCTCGACTAAAAGTGGTGCTCCAGCATGGCCGCAGTCAAATGTCTGAAACAAGTAAAAGAGTAAAGAAAGATTATGCGTAATTGTAATCTACATACATTAATTTCATGTTTTAGTAACAATACCATAATGTATGAACCTTACAACTACTGATAAAAGTGTGATCTGAAAGAGATGAATCTCCACGGGATCATCCAGTGTCAAGTGGTTATGACATCAGGGTTTGTTTTGGTTCTTCAGATGTCAGTGGCTACCAACACATCACAGGAGATTGAGCAGACAATTCAAAAACCACAGGTGATTGGTCAAATAAAGTAATGACTCCAGAAAGTTCTTCCTAGACCATGTAATTAACCCTTTAGCATTTAAACTGGCCATATCAGGCCCAAATATTCTACCTGTTTTATGTTCAAGCTGACCAGATCTGACCTCTCACACAAACCCTACAATAGCATTCTAATAATAAGCAATCATGTCATTAAAATCCTGAAGCAATGAGATCTGAAGGTTAAAGGTTTTTTCTGATGATGATGATGATGATGCCGCTGCCAACACAGATAATCTTCTAGTTTCATTATTATTATTATTATTATTATGATGATGATGATGATGATAAGGCAGAGCGTTGGCAGAATCGTTAGCATGCCAGGTGAAATGCTTAGTGGTATTTCGTCTGCCGCTGCGTTCTAAGTTCAAATTCTGCCAAGGTCGTCTTTGCCTTTCATCCTTTTGGGGTCGATAGATTAAGTACCAGTTGCGTATTGTAGTCCACCCCCACCCCCAATAAATGGCCACAAAATTTGAAACCATTATTATTATTATTATTATTATTATTATTATTATTATTATTATCATTATTATTATTATTATTATTATTATTATTATTATTATTATTTTATTATTATTATTATTATTATTATTATCATTATATTATTATTATTATTATTATTATTATTATTATTATTATCATTATTATTATTATTATTATTATTATTATTATTATTATTATATTATTATTATTATTATTATTATTATTATTATTATTATTATTATCATTATATTATTATTAATGTGGCGTACTGGCAGAACTGCAACATTTTGTCCATCTTTCTACTCTGAATTCAAATTCTACCAAGGTTGATTTTGCCTGTCATCCTTTCAGGGTCAATAAACCAAGTACCCATTGAGTACCGGGGTTAGTGTAATCAACTATCCCCCTTGCTTAAAATTTCAAGCCTGATGCCTATAGTAGAAAGGATTATTATTACATCTGCCTCAGCGAAGGCAGAGGTATTGTTTTCAGTCATGTTTGTCCGTAGATATTTCAAGAACCGCGGGATGGATTCAGATGAAACTTTTATAGATGTTTGGCCTCATCACTGGCATGAACTGGTTAGATTTTGGGATCAATCTGGTACAGGACAAGGATTCTGGATTATTTTAACCTGTTTGGCCCTTATTCCATCAGTCTGTTTTGCTGAACTACTAAGTTACGAGGTTGTAAACACAACAACACCGGTTGTCAAGTGATGGCAGGGGACAAACATAGATACAAAGACACACATGTAGATATATAAATATATGTATGCAATAAGCTTCTTTCAGTTTCCATCTACCAAATCCACACACAAGGCTCGCGTCAGCCTGAGGCTATAGTAGAAGACGTTTGCCCAAGGTGCCAAGCAATGGGACTGAACCCAGAACCATGTGGTTGGGAAACAAGCTTCTTACCACACAGGGAACATTAAAGGAATCCGGGATATATTTATGGTTCCAAACAAAACATAAATGGCTAATTTAGGAAATAATTGAAAATGGCGTAGTTGGGGTGGAGTGTAGCCAGATCTTTGGTTACATGTTTTAAAAGAAAATCTGTTTACCCTCAACCCACCCCAATACATAATTCCCGAATACATAACTCTCCCTTCAACTCACAGTCCTACCCCAACACATTATTCCCTACCCCCCTAAAAGTTTGCCCACTCCAACAAGCAATCCCCTACCCCAAACATAACGCCAACCCTTAACACGTAACTCTTACCTATCCCCAGTGCACAGCTCAACCCCCACCGCAAAACTCCTACCTGAACACACCACACTCATAAATAAAGCTACATCTAAAATGTTGTTAAACGCTGCTTCATTTACGACACACACACACACACGTACACACACACATGTACACTCATGCATACACATGTATTTCTTTGTATTGTATGGTTTACAGTATATCCTTGAATATTTTCATCATGGTTTATAAATAACGCTGTTACTACATGGAAATTAAATCTCAACAGTTAATTTTGTGTGTCAGTGTATGTGTCTATATTTGTAAACACACACGTATGAGTGTATGTGTGTGTGTGTGTGCCTCTATATATATATATGCATGCATATAAAACATCACAGCAACAGTTTCGTGAGCACTAGGTGTACTTGAGTGTTGTGTGTGTCTGTGTGTGTTTGTGTGTGAAGAAAAAGCATATACATGTTATGTTTTTTTACCTTCATATCTTCTAGATAAATAATTTTTTAAGCTCAACACAAACAGAAAGTATAATTTAAGATATGGATAGTTAGTTCTTGGCTTGGTATATTATTATCCAAGTTTATTATTGCAGTAACTGAAAAGATAGGCTATATAAGTGCTGGGTTCTGTTTTTGTAAGTGCACACACACAGACACACATCTGTGTATATATATATATATGTGTGTGTGTGTGTGTGTGAGGGGGCTGCACAGATATGTTGTGGAATGGTTGAAGAATTAATTATGGGAATGCTTGAATAAGAACAAAGGTTACGGGGTCATGCCTCTATAACCTTATTAAGACAGGAGGCCAAGTGATATTCCAGCTCGACTGGAAATAAGTACTGATGCTTCCATTTTTGTTTTCTGGGGTGAAGAGGCAGGAGCAGGATGGTTATAGATTATTATCAGGGACCAGGGGAAGTATGGAATACATTGAAGAATAACAGCATTAAATCTCTCTTGTACCCTTTCTCTCCTCTCATCACCAACACCACCAAAAAAAAAAAAAAGCAAAAAGAAAAACCCAAATCATCATATAATGTCTGTTCACCATATTCTCAGGGTCGGGGTTTGGACATTTGGACAAAATGTAACAAGTTGGAGGACTGTATATCGCATCATACTACAATGTCTTTTGGATGGTTTCTATGGCTGGTTGCCCCTTATTTCTTTATTGCCCACAAGGGGCTAAACATAGAGGGGACAAACAAGGACAGACAAACGGATTAAATCGATTACATCGACCCCAGTGCATAACTGGTACTTATTTAATCGACCCCGAAAGGATGAAAGGCAAAGTCGACCTTGGTGGAATTTGAACTCAGAATGTAATGGCAGACGAAATACGGCTATGCATTTCACCCGGCATGCTAACGTTTCTGCCAGCTCGCCGCCCCTTGTAGTACAAACTGCTTTACGGTGTGTACTGTGTGCACATTCCACATCCAGCTGTAGAAACCTTGCTACATGATGCAGCCCTCCCAATACGTCAGACCCTGACAAACTGTCAGATGCATGTCAACTTGGAAGACAAGCGTTAAATGATGATGTTGATGATGTGCTTTATACATGTGAGTGGATTGGGCAATGCATTGTGTCCTTCAGCAAGGTACTTCATTTCTACCATCTGGGTGCTGCTGCAGCCCCCTTGTCACATTCTGGATGTGTGACTGGATCAAAGGGTGGGATAGTCTAGAAGGTGCTTGTATTTACTTATGACTACACAGGCACTTAATACAATTGTTATAAGAAAGCATGGTACATGTTACCAAGCCACTCTCACCCTTGTGAGTGATGGCTGGCTGTCCAATTGTTTTTGTGTTTGGTAACAAGTGTTTTGTACCTATACCCCAGATTTTTCCCATCCATCTCACTGCATGTCTTTTATCTTATACTTGTTTCAATCATTAGACTGAAGCCATGCTGGAGCACTGTCTTGAAGAATTTATAGTTGAATGAACCAACTCTGGTACTTTTTTTTTTGTTAAGCCTAGTGCTTATTCTATCAAAACATTTTGCCGAACTGCTAAGTCATGGAGATGTAAACACACCAACACCAGTTGTCAAGCAGTTGTGGGGAACAAACACATATATGAACACACACACACACACACACACAATGGGCTTCTTTTTGTTTCCATCAACCAAATCCGCTCACAGGCTTTGGGTGACCTGAGGCTATATCAGAAGACACTTACCCTAGGTTCTACACAGTGGGACTGAACCCAGAGCCATGTGTCTGAGAAGCAAGCTTCTTATCACATAGCCATGTCTACACCTGTACACATTTAGTGAATATTCAGTATGTTCAAATTCATCAAAAACCCACCCATAACTTGAGTTTATCGAATAATTACCCATAATTAGTAATTATTGACTGACCACCAAAGATCAGAGGCAAGCTGAAATGAAACTTGGAGTTTAGGTGTCTTTTATATAAAGTCCTTGTAATACTTTGATACTGTAAGCAGCCTGTATCTGTGTATGAGTGTATCATCAAGAACACTTCTTGTGTGTTAATAAGCCATAAACATCAAATATGTGTGCGCGTGTGACATTTCCCCTGTTTATTACTTTTAGATTATAACAATTGCAAAGCTTTCTTGCCATAATTTGAATTTTGTGACATCAAACAGAGCAAGTTTTGATGCACCAGCAACACAGAGACAGAAGGGTTGGGGTATAATAGAGAAAATGAGAAGAGAGATATGGAAAGGGCAGGTATCTTTTTATTTATTTTGTTTATTGTTTTTGTATTTTATTTTTATTTCATTTGTTACATTTTTTCAAAACGGAAAGCAAAATACCATTTTTGAAATGGCTCAAATTTCACTCGGTTTATATAATCAGTCATTTGTTGTGTTAGTTCAGTTTCACTTTGTGTGTGTGTATATACATGTACATATTGAAAAAAGCTAACAAAGATTTGTAAGAAATAATCTTAGAAATAACAAAAAATAAATAAATAGAATGGCAAGCTTTAGAAGGAAAGACCAAAAAAAAAAAAAAAGCAGAAAAAATTTAGAAAGGATAAAAATGCCAAACATATATATATATATATATATATATATATATATATATATATATAAAATGTATAAATGAAATTCAGAATTTATTTATTTATTCATTCCCCTCCCCTCCACGCTTTGATGAGAACAAAGACCGTTCCAGATTTCCAAGCTCTATTGATTAACAATTTCAGTTTTAAGTTAACATGGAATTTGGTTATTTTTATGAGAAAGACAATATTTGATCAATATAGCAAGTACCATTGCAAATATTCTGTCGATTATATCATTGTTGTCATTATTATTATTATTATTATTATTATTATTTTTATTGTTGTTGTTTATTTTTGTTAATGCTCCCCACCTTTTTTTTTTTTACAATGTGTTTTCTTATTGTTTCCTTCACACACTATATTCTCTTCACATTCTCTGTTTCTCTCTTTCTCATATCTCCAAAGTGAGGTAAAAAATTCCCCTCAGATTCAACTTGGTAAACATTTCAGTAGCAACTGCATGGTGTGCGCTAGTTCAAACTGTGAGAGAAACTGTAAAATGACAAAAAAAAACTAAAATGGTAAAATATTAGCAGCAAGAAGTTTCCATTACTACCAACCTATATTCACTGGTACCACACCAGTGACCATGTAAAATATGAAGAGCTTTTCTATTGCACCATGTATGTATGCATGTTTGTGTGTATGTATAATACAGGCCTCATTGGTGTGGATGCCATGTAGAAAGCACTCAGTGAAAATCTATGCCAAACAGATCTTGCTAGTGCTGGTGTCTTCTGAAAAAACCATTCAGTCCACTGTGTGAAGTGGTTGGCATTAAGAAGAGCATCCAGCTAAGAAACCCAAGGCAAAACAGACACTGGAGCTTAGGGCAGTTCTCTGGTTTACCATCTCCCGTCAAGCCATCCAACCCATGCTAGCTTGGAAAACAAGCGTTAAATAATAATAATAATAATAATAATAATAATAATCATAATAATAATCATAATGATGATGATGTTGATGGTGTATATATATATGTATATATGGAATGTTATTTTTAAAATATACTAGCTTCTGTTTATCTTCTGTAACTACACTATAGTTTCAAAGAACACTTTTAGTATTTTATTTGTTTTAGTCACTTCAGTTTTTTTTATTGTTAATTTTCAACCATATTTTTGGTTTTTCTTTTTTCTTTTCTCTGAGTTTTGGGTTTGATAGATCTGAACATTTTTATGAGTTGCAGAAAGAGAATAGCTTTTTTGTTTTGGAGATTTTATTCTTCTTCATCATGGATATTATTACTATATGGAGTCTTACATACACATACACACTTCTTTTAGTGATTTCAGCCAGTGGGCTGTGGCCATGCTGGAACAATGCCTCGAAGTGTTTGCTGCTTATTGTATTGACTCTCTATCACATCACACCACCACCACCACCATCACATTCACTTTGCATTTCCAGCTGATGCATATTTTATTGTACTTTGTTTGATGAACTGCTGTCTTAAACTTTGACATAGACACCTGTAAACACACGTACACATGTACTCATATATACACATGCACACACAGCCAAGGACTCCAAATTTGCCATCAAGATGTAGGACAAGATACTGCAATAGCCTGGGCTTCAGAGGTCCACAGCTCTTCAATATCCTCCCGAATGACTTGAGAGACCTGCATGGGGTGGATGTAGGTGTCTTCAAAATAAAGCTGGACCTCTTCCTAGATGAACCAACTTCGCAGCAGGAGGTGCAGACGACGGCAGCTGCATCAAACTCTCTCATGCACCAAATGTCAATTGCTAAAAAGCATTTGTGAAATAAAATTATGTAGCAACACCAAATGGCAGTGCCCCAGCATGGCCACAGCTCGTGAGCTGAAACTAGAAGATAAAAAATATTATATATATATATATATATATATATATATAGCTATTTAAGTCACAATATATAGATTTAAGTAATCTACCAGTACTCATAAAGCTCCTTAATGTATCATCTTACAAAACATATAGAATATATAAAGGGAAAGTTTATGAAGGCAGGTGGTGTACAAACAAACAGATGTATTAGTATAGCACTCAGGAATAGAAAAAGTCTTTTACGTTTCGAGCCTAAGCTCTTCGACAGAAAGATACACAGAAAAAAACAAGGAGAGAAAAAAAATGTGTGTAGTAGCTAACGATCTATCATGGCGTCTCTATATAGAATATATAGTTCTATACAAGAGAAAACAATGATTGAAGGACCTTGGAAGGACGATAAGTTCAGTGGGCAGAGGCTAGATTTGAACTTGAGAACAACTGTAAAAGAACGTGTTAACTATGTAACCAAATACCTCAAAGATATTTTTGTCGCATGGTTCTGGTGCCAATTCTGTCATTTAACCTGCCATAATTGTACATAGAAAAAGCATGTGTCCCCTTCCTCCCTCCTCACCATTGTTGTTATGGCTGTATATATATAGAGAGAGAGGAAGAGAGAGATATGTAAATTTAAGAGATAACAGCATGGAGTAAGATGCTTTTATATGTATATATGAATGCATGTCTATATATATACATAAATATATAAATATACACACACACACTCATAGGTATATGAAACAGATTGGTAAACAGATGGTACTAATAATCTAGAGACACACAAGTATGACAGACTCTTTCTCTCTCTCTCTCTCTCTCTCAAGCTGTTGACTTTATGCCGACTGTTTCTCAACCAAACTCTTTTTACCTTGCTGCACATAAACTCACTTGATGCATGCATGTGCTCACACACACGCAGTTATCTTTCTTTCTCTCTCAAAATCATGAAAGAAGGGCCTCTACATGTTTGAACAGTCAGCCAGAAATAGGAGTGAAATCATCATTGTATGAAACCCTACCACTAAAGGTAAATAAAAAAAGAAGAATGTCTTTAGATTGTGTTGTCCTTGATACACTGTTCTGGAAAAGAAATTAATGATGGATGGTCATTTGTAGAATCCTTTTGATTATAATAATAAACTAGATTATAGCTTGGGAAATAACAGTTTATTCAGAGTATCTGCCCTCAACTTCTACGACAGCCTCAAGATGGTTCCAGAACCTGGCGCATGCATTCCTCACTGTGTCCCTGGGAAGATCTTTGAACACCCCTGTCTTCTTGGCACCAGCTAGGTCCTGGCAGAGCGGTTGGTGTCTTTCTCATCCATAAGCAACACATAGGATTAAAATTGAGGGATTTGGAAGTCCAGAAAGTGCAGCTGGTGAAGTCGTTGAAATCCTCCAAAAATCACTTCTGGCTCTTTCTGGAGATACGGCAAGAAGCCAAATCCTGCTGCCACACATATGGTCTTCCAGCGGCAACCCTCTCCAGCCAGGGATTGAACAAAGTCTCCAACAGCTTAATTTAGTCATCTGAATTGAGCTTAAGCTTCTGTTCAAAGATTGTGGGGATGAATTCTGGCATGCTGACAATCAACGCCTACGGTCCTACCCAGCTGACAATCAACGCCTACTGTCCCATCCAGCTGGTCATGGTTTTCTCTCTTCCTGTTGCATCCATCCATGTCATGTATTAATTACTGCCTTCGCAGTGTTGACAGAACATTAAGCAGTAGTCATGATGGTAGCATTTTGATACCCAGCACAAGTCCTCATGATACTGGTAATTCTTTTCCAATATTCAGATGGCTTCCAAGTCATCCATGGCATTTAACTTTTCTCAAAATCTTCATGCTCTCCAACACCGTTGACTGTTCTACCTGTACATCAAGCATTTCCTGAAAAAAAAAAAATAAAGGAAACGTAAAAAAAAAAAAGATGTCATTGAATTTAGCCCAGACACTCTGTACATACTTACACACCCTCAACACATACACATACATATATACACTCTTGCAAACACACACTTACACACACACACTATCTCTTGCATGCATACGCATTCTCTCTCCCATGCATACACACACACACACACACACTCACTCACTCAAACTCTTCTGCACACATACACACACACACTCATACTCTTTTGCAAACACACACACACAATCCTGCACACTCACACACAAACGAATGCGCACACACACATGCTCTCTCTCTCTCTCTTACCCATAGTTTTCTACCTGAATCACTCTGGTATCTAAATATAGCCTCCATATTATTAGTTAAAACCAGATTAATCACTATTTCTCTATTCTCCTTCAGCATAGGAGTGCTTACTTTCTTTTTTATTTATTCATCACAGTCAGGTTGGCTTACATACATCAGCAATACCCGGAACTAGGATTTTATTTATTTTTATATATATATATATATATATATATATATATATATATTTTTTTTTATTATTATTATTATTATTATTATTATTTTTTTTTTTTTTGTTTTGTTTTTTGTTATCTCATTATCTTCCAGTAAGAACATTTACCACTCGCCTGACAAGCTTGGTATCAAGCGGCTCTCATGTAGGATTGGAAAATGGAAGTGTAGAAGTGACTAGTCTTTGGTTGGACGGTCTGGAATCTCAGATGTGATTATATATATATATATGTATATATATATATGTGCAGTGGGGTCTCTGAGTATGAACATAATCCAATCTGGAGTCCATTCATTAACCAAATTGTTTGTTACGTGAGTGATTGAAAGACCTATAAATAGGCATTATCTCCTCCAAGCTACGCACAAACCTGCATAAAGGCATGAAATGATGTGTTATGTATCCCTCCATCTATACTAAATACATGATGTACAGGTGCTGGTGTGACTGTGTCGTAAGAAGTTTGCTTCCCCAACCACATGATTCCAGGTTCAGTCCCACTGTGTGGTACATTGGGCAAGTGTCTTCTACTATTCTACTATATTCTTGGTCCAACCAAAGCCTTGTGTGTGGATTTTTGTAGACAGAAATTGAAACAAGTGTGTCTTGTGTTTTATACAGAGATTGCTAAAAGGAAATGTATACACACTTCGGGAAAGGAAAAATTTGTATGAATACTTTTATTCAGTATTGTTGCAATTTATTCAGTGTTATGATTTGATAAAACATTGAAAGAGGTATTGCTATTTATACAAGTCAAATATTTATACAAATTATTCTTTTCCTGAAGTGTGTATACATTTTTTTTTGGTGGACTCTGTGTGTGTGTGTCTGTCTGTGTGTGTGTATGTATGTATGTATATATATATAGTTAATCCAAACATGAAAACACAAAGAGAAAACACAATAATGCGAGGACGTGGAACAAGTATAGTATTATTGGATGCTCAGGAAAGAAGGAGGGTTTAATGTTTCTAGCGGAGCTCTTCATCAGAAACATAGGAAAAGGGAAGACAGAGGAAAAAGATCGCCAATGGTACACACGCAGTCACATTTTGAATATATATATATATATATATATATATATATATATACAATTGCAGCATGGAAGGTGTTTATAAGCCATTTAAGAAACACACAAAAGCCGTTCGATTCACTTCAACATTTAAGTTTAATTTGTCAAAATATTTTCGTCGCTAAAATCCGCGACCTGTTCACTGACAAAAATCCATGCAGCACGGATTTTTGTTGGTGAACAGGTCGCGGTCTTAAAGCGACGAAAATATTTTGACAAATTAAATTTAAATGTTGAAGTGAATCGAACGGCTTTTGTGTGTTTCTTAAATGGCTTACAAACACCTTCCACGCTCCATTGTTTTCGTTTCAGCACACGATCTCAGATCAAATCACTTGCTATGCGAGTACATCTCCCTAAATATATATATATATATATATTATATATATATATATATATATATATATTTTTTTTTATTATTATTATATTATTATTATTATTATTATTTTTTTTTTTTTGTTTTGTTTTTTGTTATCTCATTATCTTCCAGTAAGAACATTTACCACTCGCCTGACAAGCTTGGTATCAAGCGGCCTCTCATGTAGGATTGGAAAATGGAAGTGTAGAAGTGACTAGTCTTTGGTTGGACGGTCTGGAATCTCAGATGTGATTATATATATATATATGTATATATATATATATGTGCAGTGGGGTCTCTGAGTATGAACATAATCCAATCTGGAGTCCATTCATTAACCAAATTGTTTGTTACGTGAGTGATTGAAAGACCTATAAATAGGCATTATCTCCTCCAAGCTACGCACAAACCTGCATAAAGGCATGAAATGATGTGTTATGTATCCCTCCATCTATACTAAATACATGATGTACAGGTGCTGGTGTGACTGTGTCGTAAGAAGTTTGCTTCCCCAACCACATGATTCCAGGTTCAGTCCCACTGTGTGGTACATTGGGCAAGTGTCTTCTACTATTCTACTATATTCTTGGTCCAACCAAAGCCTTGTGTGTGGATTTTTGTAGACAGAAATTGAAACAAGTGTGTCTTGTGTTTTATACAGAGATTGCTAAAAGGAAATGTATACACACTTTGGGAAAGGAAAAATTTGTATGAATACTTTTGTTCAGTATTGTTGCAATTTATTCAGTGTTATGATTTGATAAAACATTGAAAGAGGTATTGCTATTTATACAAGTCAAATATTTATACAAGTTATTCTTTTCCTGAAGTGTGTATACATTTTTTTTTGGTGGACTCTGTGTCTGTGTGTGTGTATGTATGTATGTATATATATATATAGTTAATCCAAACATGAAAACACAAAGAGAAAACACAATAATGCGAGGACGTGGAACAAATATAGTATTATTGGATGCTCAGGAAAGAAGGAGGGTTTAATGTTTCTAGCGGAGCTCTTCATCAGAAACATAGGAAAAGGGAAGACAGAGGAAAAAGATCGCCAATGGTACACACGCAGTCACATTTTGAATATATATATATATATATATATATATACAATTGCAGCATGGAAGGTGTTTATAAGCCATTTAAGAAACACACAAAAGCCGTTCGATTCACTTCAACATTTAAGTTTAATTTGTCAAAATATTTTCGTCGCTAAAATCCGCGACCTGTTCACTGACAAAAATCCATGCAGCACGGATTTTTGTTGGTGAACAGGTCGCGGTCTTAAAGCGACGAAAATATTTTGACAAATTAAATTTAAATGTTGAAGTGAATCGAACGGCTTTTGTGTGTTTCTTAAATGGCTTACAAACACCTTCCACGCTCCAATTGTTTTCGTTTCAGCACACGATCTCAGATCAAATCACTTGCTATGCGAGTACATCTCCCTAAATATATATATATATATATATATATATATTTGTGTGTTCATATGTGTTTGTGCGTGTCTTTGTGTCTGTATTTGTCCCTCACCACTGCTTAGCAACCAGTGTTGGTTCGTTTACATCTCAATAACTTGTCTGTTCCATAAAAAGAGGCAAATAGAACAAGTACCAGGCTTAAAAATAAAACAAATAAGTTCTGGGGTCAATTCATTCAACTAAAAGTTCTTCAAGGTGGTGCTGCAGCATGGCCACAGTCTAAAGATTGAAACAGACAAAAGATACATAGGTGTGACTGTGTGGTAAGAAGCTTGCTTCCCAACCACATGGTTCTGGGTTCAGTCCCACTGTCTGGAACTTTGGGCAAGTGTCTTTTATAGCCTCGGTACAACCAAAGCCTTGAGAGTGGATTTGGTAGACGGAAACTGAAAGAAGCCTGTCGTGTATATCTATCTATGTGTGTGTCTGTGTTTGTCTTCACCATTGCCTGACAACCAGTGTTGGTGTGTTTACATCTCCATAGCTTAGTGGTTCGGCAAAGAGACTGATAAAATAAATATAAGGCTTAAAAATAAGCCCTGGGGTTGAATTGATTGACATGAACCCTTTAACCCTTTAGTGTTTAAACCGGCCATATCTGGCCCTGATATTCTACATATTTTATATTCAAACTGGCGATATCTAGCCTCTCACACCTAACCTACATTGATATTATAAAAATAAACAATCACAACATTGAAACCTCAAAGCTATGCAATAATGCATGATTGATTCAAAACAATTTGAGTGAAAAAAGTATTACATTTTACAGAGTAATCTGAACACTAAAGTGTTAAGGCAGTGCTCCAGCATGGCAGCAGTCAAATGACTGAACCAAGTAAAAGAATAAAATGTGTGTGTGTGTGTGTGTGTGTGCATTTTCCCCTTTGTCTTACTTCTGTTGTTCCATGGTTGTTTTTAGCTAAACATACAAGAAACATTATTATTTTCTATATAAAATATGGAAATTTGCAAGCTCCATGAATTACATACATGGATGATAATGAACCGTTTCTATAGGCTCTCACAGCCACTTATATCTGTGCAATCTCCTCATTTGTTATTCAAATTTCAGCTCATTTGCTGAATATAATTTTCTTCAGAAGACCTGTTTGCTATACAATTTGTATATTTAACATATCGTTCGTAGATGTTCTCCCAGCACTTATACTCGTGCACAGTCTGCTCATAGTTAGTTGTTCAAATTTTGGCTTGTTAACCCTTTATTATCTAAACTGGCCATATCGGGCCCAGATATTGTACCCATCTTATGTTCAGAGTGTGTTGTGTGTGTGTGTGTGTATATATATATATATATATATATATATACACACACGCACATTAATATAGGACAGTGAAAAGGAGTGCTCAACACTGCATGAGCATCAACTTCCATGCAATATGCTTGATAATTGTTAAGGGATATACCTCTCTTAACAGGAAATCAATGGTAGCCTGGTTAACCCAAAAGTAAGAAAATACATATACATGTGTGTGTATATATGTATAGCTATATATATATATATATATATATATATATATATATATATATATGTAGGTCCCGGGTTGAGTCGGGGTTAACCACAGTAAATAAGGTACTCAATACATAGCAGAGTAAATTAATTTATTTTATAGAAGGAGCTTCTACAGGACTAGTAGTTTCATTCAAATGAAATCATCAGGAAGCTTCCTGATGATTTCATTTGAATGAAACAGTTCTAGTCCTGTAGAAGCTCCTTCTATAAAATAAATATATATATAATCAAAATAAGCAACTTCATTTAATTGAACAATGCAACCATTACATCAATTTAAATGCAGAGCAATCCTCAGCTGCATAAAGACATAGAATTAAATTAAATTAAAACAGATGGACACATTCGTATAATTTTACCTAAAACCTCCAAGAAAGTAAGAGAGATAGACAAAGAACATGCTGTCTTCACTTCAGCTGAGAATATATGTATACACACACACACAGACACACACACACACACATATATATATATATATATATATATATATATACCCTTTTACAAGAAAAGGTTGATAGTAATTTCAGAATTTTGAGCAATCCTTCTGTTTAAAGTTAAATTGTTTTTATATATAATTTGACATAAAACAAGCATTTATATATGTGTATATATGTGTATAACCTGCATTGAATGACTGCTGTGTGAGGAAGACACCAGTCCGTCATTTAGTTATGACATTCTGATTTTCTTAGTCAGTGACATTAATTTGTGTCTAAGTTATGACAGTCTTTTCTTAGTTGTAACATTCTGTTTTAGATTTCTAGTTTATAAGTGTCTCCTTTGGTTTCTGCTGAATCAAAAGTATCTCTGATATTTATTCTATCTGATTATTTTTTTAAACTATATTTTCCTTAAGATTTGCAGTAGGATCAAACCAGGGACCTCATGGCTTGCAAAACAAACTTCTTAACCAACCAGCCATACTGTATCTGCTCAAGCATCTCAAAAGTAACTAGACACCATCAGTTTTGAACAATTTATTTCTTCTTCCTTCTTTGGAGATATTTACTTGTCAACGATGATGTTTCCTTCTAGCTGCTCTGAGTGGAGGCACATGGCCTAGTGGTTAGAGCAGTGGACTCGCGGTCGAGGGATCGCGGGTTCGAATCTTAGACCGGGCAATGTGTGTGTTTATAAGCGAAACACCTAAGCTCCATGCGGCTCCAGCAGAAGGTAATGGCGAAACTTCTGCTGACTCTTTCGCCACAACTTTCTCTCACTCTTTCCTCCTGCATCTTGCAGCTCACCTGCGACGGACTGGCGTCCCATCCAGGTGGGGAACCTATATGCCAAGAAACCGGGAAACCGGCCCTTATGAGCCAGGCATGGCTCGAGAAGGAACAAACAACTAGCTGCTCTGCTATAGTAGCCAAGTTGATGGAGATACTTCACAGAAGTACTCTGACTCATTTTGAAACATCAGCTGCCTTACTTCTACAGTCCAAAGGCACTTGTCTGAGGGTCCTGGTCGACCTGAATGGGATACTGTTGATTTCTTTCTTTCACTGGTGAATTGTACAGCCATTCTGTTGACTGTAGCAAGAGGAATCCCAAGGTTTTGTATAGTCTTATGATAGCTAAGTTGGCTATGTTCACACTCAGATTGACTTACAGTATGCCAGGGATACGGCAAAGTCATGGGACTGCAGCATGATGGATTGTGAAGAGGCGGTGAGCCAATGGTGCTTCTTACATTGATGCTGAGTGGAGGAATCCTGAATCAGTGGTCAAGATCTAGGATTCCTCTATCAAGAGAGTATCCATAGGGGTGGCATCCATGGTTAGGTAATTAGCTAATGAAAAACTCGTTATAATTCAAGCTCCCAATTCAAATTCATAATAATGGAATTGGATGGTGACAGAGAATCATGGGAATCAAAAAAAAAAAAGATAAGGATGCCCTCTTTGAAAATCAACCAAGTCTTTTGCACCTGGTGTTCATGGTATGGTCAGTTAAGGCGGCGAGCTGGCAGAAACGTTAGCACGCCAGGCGAGTTCAAATTCCGCCGAGGTCGACTTTGCCTTTCATCCTTTCGGGGTCGATAAATTAAGTGCCAGTTACGTTCTGGGATCAATGTAATTGACTTAATACCTATGTCTGTCCTTGTTTGTCCCCTCTATGTTTAGCCCCTTGTGGGTAATAAAGAAACAGGTATTTTGTCTGCCGTTACGTTCTGAGTTCAAATTCCGCCGAGGTCAACTTTGCCTTTCATCCTTTCGGGGTCGATAAATTAAGTACCAGTTACGTACTGGGGTCAATGTAATCGACTTAATACCTATGTCTGACCTTGTTTGTCCCCTCTATGTTTAGCACCTTATAGGTAATAAAGAAATAGGTATGGTCAGTTACTGTTAACAATTAACATACTATAATCTAAAATAATAAAAAAAATAACACAGGCTTGAAACACTATGTAGTTGCGTGTTGCATATATAAAATGGTATAAAGAGAAGTGTCTATTTACTCTTGAGATGCATGTGTACTTGTAGCAGGTTGACTGAATGACTTCCACTGAAGCTATTTCATTGAATGCTGTTCATCATGTATTTGACTAAAGTGTGTAATTCTCTTCTCATTGGTTCACTGAGCAAATTTGAGATATGCAGCAGATCAAGTGGAAATGTTGCCTATGATAGACATGCAACATTTCCTTGGGAAGATTTTGTTTTTTTTATATCTTGTTAACTTAATGCCATGAAGCCAGAGCTAAGAACCAACTAGCTTTTAAAAGCTCTTTTGAAGGGAGCTGGGGACAAAAAAGATATTAGCATTTTATATATTTATTTATCATGTCAAACTTTCATAATTTTGTTTTCGCATTTGCTTTGAAAAATTCTTGATGTGAACTCGTGTGTTGGAAAAAATTTTGTTGGATTTTGGGAGGGTCATTATGCCAATGATAACACACACACACACACTGGTTCTATTTCACTTCTTTTATTATTATTAAAGTAGTTAACCTGTGAATGGTGATGAAAGGACTCAAACAAACCTAGTTGATTGATTGACTGATGAAATGATTAATCCATTAGTCAATAAGTCAAATGGCTAATCTAGTTAACTAATAATAATGGCTTCAAATTTTGGCACAAGGCCAGTAATTTCAGGATGGGAAGTAAGTTGATTATGTCAGCCCCAGTGCTCCACTGGTACTTATTTTATCGACCCCGAAAGGACAAAAAGCAAAATTGATCTCATCAAATTTGAACTCAGTGTAAAGATGGACGAAATGCCACTTAGCATTTTGTTAGGTGTGGGGCAAAGATTCTGCCAACTTGCCGCGTTACAACGA